>NC_069145.1:35647369-35842193 GCF_943734635.1 Anopheles cruzii
ACTACGATATCGGTTCGAATATTTTTACATTTCCTTCCCTCGGCGGAATCGGGAGGATGTGATGTGCCAGTTTCGATGTGAAGTGAAATGCAGCATCATGCGAAGCGGATGGGACGGATAAAAAAGAAAGCCGTGTCCTGGTGTAGGCCGTGGGCCGATAAAGTCATAAGCACACGGCACGGGTTTAGGTTGGGATCGGGATGCTTTTTTCTCGAACTTTTTTTTCCGTTAGTTAGTTTGCTGTTGCATGAACGATGCCCATCGTTATCGGGGAACACGGCTGATTTCTGGGCGGACGGCCGACCGTAAACACAAAATGGCGTCCAGCACGGCCCAGGGACGGTGGTTGGCAGCGAAAGTACTGTACACCGTGCCGATCTGGCAATTATTTATTTTTATACCCATTTTTTACTGTCCACTGTGCTTCATTGACTCGCACCATACGCTGTGGCGTGCGGGTTTTTATAGGACAGCTCAAAATAAAAGTCCGCGAACGGTTTAATTAATGAATATCAATCGACGGTGCAGGTTTTCGCCTTTTCCATGTTTTTTTCTACATACCCCACCAGTGTTTGATAAACGCCAACCCACCAAAGGGCGCCCGCAATGATGTAATGCTGTCGCTGCTCCGGCCAAAGGATGGCACTAGCGCGCGCCTTGTCCGGGGCGTGGGACACAAAATTTGGTCCCACCGAAACAATGTCACAATCACGAAGAATTAATCAAAATTATGCCACCAGCGACTCGCGGGGTTAGAATGCGCAATTATGTTGCCCCCGTCACGAAGGTTGCGGGTTTCGTCGGGCCGTCAGAATGTAATCAAAATGTTTTGGGCGGTGTCTAATCAAAAAGTGTTTCGGCATGACGTACAACCGTTTGTCGGGCGCCCCACGGGACCAAAGGGAAGAATTCGAATCTAGCGTCGTGACTTCACATATTACGGCAACTCGTCACCAGCGGGAGCTGGGATTCCGGAGAGCGTCGTCAAGATGGTGTGACGAGCGGAAACGACCCACGACAGCCGCAGCATAGCACCCGGTGGGAAGACCGGATTCCCGGTTTGTAGCACCCGAAACATCGCCTGCGGAGCAGCAAAACAAAAATCTGATTTATGGATTTATATAAACTCCACCGGAGCGCCGCACAGCAGGGCACAAGAGAGGAGCCCCGGAACCGGCATTCAGGTGGTTGATTTGCCGAAAGTGGCGCTGACGCTGCTCCAAGTGCGCTCCGGCTTGTCTGATCTGTCAGTTCCGCCAACGTTCCAACGAGGCGTGCCAAGGAATAAAATGGTTCTTAGCCGCCGGTTCCAGCGGCCAGGCTGCCGCCGGCTGTTGCGGTCCGCGGGCTGCCAGGGCGCGAATGATAAAAACCGCCAGATAGTGGTGCTAGTCACGATAATGGGGCACCCGATGAGAAGGTGCAAAAAACAACGCACGGCTTTTATATTAAAAAGGCATTCAAATTTCACGGCTTAGCACTCCATGAATTATTCAGTATTTATGTCATACTCGGCTGTTGTTTTGTAACGTACCTGTTTTTTGCGTTTTTTTTTTGTGTGTTATCGCACGCCAGTTGCTGACTGGCGATAACGTTGGCAACTACCATCCTTCCACCGCTCGGTAGCTCCCCAGGCCAGTGCCGGCAGACTAGATACTATATCGTGCGAGTTGGCTGCTCGCTGGCTGTGGTCGGCCCCGGGATCCACCCGGAAGTGATGGGAAAACAATGGTTTTCCATACATTGTCCCGGGGTGCGTTGTAACACGTGACGCATCCTTTGAAAGCTTCCTTCCACGGTGCCATTCCAACGCTCAAGCTTTGGAGCCCACCTGTGTGTTTGTGGCCTCAACGGGACGGCAGCGTCACGTTGGTGTAATGAATAGCGAATAACGGGAATTTCGCCATTTTTTTGTTGTTTTGGTCTCCATAGTTGCCATAGTTGGGTGGCACTTCTGCGGCACTGGAACAGCATAAACCGAGTGCAGGAATTAAAAACGCTAGAGCTAGAGTCCATTTCGGGCACACACGGTCCCAGCGGATGGCGGACGGCACATTTCTCATATCAAATGGGTTCTGCCGCCGGTAATTGATTGCGAGCCGTTTGCTACAATTTTTTTTCTAAATGGTTCGCCAAAAACGTTCGCAACGTTCAACATAAATCTTGCGCGCGTGTGTTTAAATCAAATGCTTCGGTGATCATGTTTCTATTACCACCAAACGTTCATCGGTGCTCGGTGTGGCAGTTGGTACGGCAACGTGTTTTTTTTTTCTGGCGTGGACGTTTGATAGACAAGTTCACTTTTGGATATTTCCTTTCTAAGAAATTGTTTTTGATTTGCATGAATCATAATCTAATCTGCATACTTGGCTTGGCGACATTGAGACTGGAAATTATGTTACAATGTTATTGATCTTACATTCGCTTTAAATTTCTGCTTGGGGCGAATTATCGTTTAATGCTTTATAATATTTCCTTTTCTGTTACTGTCATGCGGTCCAATACGTTTTTAGTTTAATTTTGGCCAGCAGCATGGCTTCGACACGGTCAGATCCGTATCGACTAACCATCTTCCTGAAACGATTGTTCTTCTAATTTCGACAAAGGACCGGAGTTTGATACAATTTGTACTGACATCAAGGTGGCATTTGACAGAGCTGAGCACAACAGTTATAGATTTCTAAACTGACCAAATCGGGCATCTGTCTACTGCTTCTGCAGGTTCTTTCAGACTTCTTAATGCTGATGTTTTATTGGTTTTATGCGTAATTCGTCCGATTGCATTAAACTGCAAGCATTCTTCGATCGTTTTGACCACGTGATCCGTGACCTATGATCCAAGGTGTGGCCCGAGATGCGGAACTGAAACTTAATGTGCACTAAAAGGACATGAGAGAGACTAAAAGGAGCGTGCCTATAGGATTTTACATTTTGTTGGCATATTGGCATGTGGGCCGCAGAGGAAAGTAACAGCCAGTCAGCATGCCGCACCACAAAAAGCAAAAGGTTTTTTCATTAAATTTTACGCAACTTGATTTGGTTTGGATTTGACATAAATCGTATCGGTCACTTCTGTGCCGGCAGCTTACTGACAAGAAGCATTTTTGGTCATTTATTGTTGACTATTCTGACTGGTATAACGTAATTATATACTCCGCAGACGTGACCGCGGGACGCGTTTTTGAGACCTCTGGTATAAGCCGTCTGCAAAGACTACAGTACACGGCATGCCCAGACCAACGATTCTAGTCCAGTGATATTCATAGTTCGGTAAACGAGATTCACGCGACGACTTATGAAACAGAGTGGGAGAAATCGAAGTGAGCCCCTCTAACAACGGATGTCACGACGAAAAGACAAAATACAAAAAATGCAACCCGACCGACCCGAAAATCAGAAGATCGTCAAAAGCGTCGAAAAACGTAAAGAAACGGAGAGTCGTAAAACAAGAATCTTATCTAAATCTCGCTGCGTGGGAAAGACCACGCAGTTGGTGGTGTATCCTTTGGTACACGTCGTCCTTTTGTGTGACGATCGCGATACACGCATGCTGCTTTAGGTAACCGCTGGGTAGGGCTTCTACGTTGGGAGACAGGTCGTTTATGATGCAACCTTCCTATGATGGGTGGCAATTAATATCGGCGTCGTCGTTTAGGGTCCCGGTCTTCTCGAATCTTCAGGATCGTCGGTCGTTGTTGTTATGTTCTGGAAACCTTCGGCTCGCTACATGGTTACTTTTTACCATTTTCCTGTGCTGCGATCCCGTCGCACGTGGGACGAAGCATCAACCCATACACACTCACAAGTCAAGAGATCGAACTCGTTGACAGACTGCCACGAATAATCAAGCAAAAAAAAGCAAAAGTAATAAAATCCTCGATCGTAAAACCAAACCCAGAAGAAAGTAAAAAGACAGAAGACACGGAGATACCGACAATTGAAGAACGGTCAGAACCCAAAAAGCATAAGGAACCTAGACAGGATCAATCTCCCAAGAAAGAAGGACCGGAGACATCCCAAAGTTGGATAAAAGTACATTCGGATAAGGTTACAAAGAAAGACGTAAGGAAATTCTATTCGAACAGGTATATAAACAATGCTAGAGTTAGAATCAATATTCAGTCCCCGAAGTGAATCCGTATCCGTAACAGTCACTCATCCGCTACCTCACCGATCAGCCGCCGACGAAATCACCGAAGCCTCCAACGCCTGAACAACTGAACATAGCTGTCCAGATGACAACTATTCGTGACGTCTAGCAAAGCATCCAGGCTCACATTGAGGGTCGTCAGGATGATTCGAAAAAGACGAGACGTGCTGCTGGAAGACAACACGACATCATGGGACACCCGTTTCGCGATCGCCAGATGGATGAACGACACCGAGTGGAGAGCGACATTCGGCTGGAACAACAACGACGTCGAGGACGACAACGGAAACGGTAACATCGCGAACGAACTTGTCCCATCTACTTATGAAAAAACAGAAAGAAAGAAAGAGGTGAGAAATCAGATAGAACGAAAAAGGGGGATAGGAAAGAAACAAAGGGGCGGAAAGGAAAGGGCTACGCAGCCTGATTGACTTTGTGTACGAAAATGAAAATAAAAGAAATAAATATTGTGTTTTGCCTATATTTTAGTGAACAGTAAGATTGATTTGATCTTATATGTCCTGATTATATCACAGTTTTTACGATTCTTAGCGAATTACATGCTTCTTGAAGAAGTGTTAAAAAAGATTTTCTATTTCGTTCAACGGTATATGGTATGAATTTTGTAATTATTAAAAACAGTTCGGATCATCTAGCTAGCTATAAACGGATCGATTCTATTCTATAAATTTGTTCGCTTACCCAGCATAACTTAATGGCCAAACAGAATTGGCTGGCGCTTGATTATGTGATTAAATCACCAACCTAATGTGTGTGCATGGAAGCAAAATCATAACTTACGATTCCGAGCATGGACTGTAGGAACAGTGCTTTAGCATTGAACAGTGTGCGCTCGGAACCTCGGCGCACAGGTGGCCAATTTTATGATTTGCCACCTTCGGCTTCCGCGTGTTAAGTGCAACTTTACGCAAATTATGCACGCGCAGTCAATGTACACGCGAATGAAGAGCTCGGTGAAAAGCACTTTCACTTACACCTGCCGGGCGGACGTCGAATGATGTCGAAAAGTGCGAAGTAAAAGTTTCACCAGCCTCATACCTGGGAGAGGCGCACTCGGCCCGGCCCTGCGTTCACTTCACGGGGCGCTTGGCGCTCAGTGCGACCGTAAATTGTTTCGTTTATGCCAAGCTTTGGCTAATTGTTTGTTAGAATTTCAGTGTTAATTTATTTACGACAAGCGCGCAATGAAAACTTCTTATTACGCCAAACGGTGATCTGCAGCGCATGCAGCGACGTCACTCGGCACCTTTCATCCTCGGGGCGCCCGGGAGTGTAAAGTTTCTCCGCCGGGCTGAACGGCTGCTGCTCCGCGGTGCCCTGACACCGCGATGTCACCGACGCTGCCGTTGCTGATCGTCGTCACCCATTATTTTCAGCGCCCCGTCATCGTCCGGCCATCAAAACGGCCGCAATCTTGAGCCGTCGGAGAAGTTTAGCTAGAGAACCGATACCGGCGGCGGCGGCGGCTGTCTTCGCGGAGCAAGAGCAAGTTTCATGCCGAGCAGAAAATCTTCGCCTCGCCAAGGCGGAACATCTGTACACGCGATCCGGGTTGCCAGGGGGCGGCGGTTCCGAAGGTTGCCGTCGACAATTATCAAACTTGTATCACGACGGCTAAAGCGAATCATTACCGCGTGTTGCATCCGCGAGCGTAGCTCGGAAAACATAATTTATTCTGGCTAATGAATAGAACATGTGACGAAATTTGCTGTTGTCTCCGCGATCTGGCGGATTTGGTGCCTTCATTATGTTCGCCCAGGGCCCGGAAACGAGTGAGTGAAAAGTTTCGCGTGCGACAGGAGCCGCCGTGCATACATCATCGTCCGGGAGGATGTCTTCATTTTGGATTGCTGCTGCTGAACAAAAAACAAATGGTCCATGGAGACACATTTCTCGTTAGATCTAATGCATTGAGTTATGAGCAAAGTTTCATGTCACCGAAAGCGCACCGAACAAATAATAATCAACAAAAGCACTGGCACTGGAACAGTGATCCGTTTCAGTGTGTTCAAGCAAGGAAGCGTATTAGGAGGCAGGTTCATCCCCTTCTTTAGTGTTGTGTCTTTCCAGAGCTCCAGAGTTCCTCCGGACGATTGGTTTAGGCTTTCGCTTAGACAAATCGCAAAGATCTTTTGGTCGGCTAATGAAAAGTGTTTGACAGCCTGCTTTGGTGGCGTGGCGGCTCCTGAGACAGGAAACTAATGGGTTTTTGGGTTCGGAAAAATTGGCTCGTCGAAAGCAACTAAAGAGGCTAAGGCGCTGGGCCAAGGATGTGCAAAGTAACGATTCAGCAATCGCCGACCCGTGCTGATTGCGCTTCGCAAGTAACTCAATCTTCTGACGGGCCGACCTGAGAAACCGACAACGCCGCTAAACCTTTTTCCGGCCCAGTGAGCATAGTTAGGATCCCACCAATCGGCTGTAGTCAATTTGTCTCGCCGCACTGCACGGCCCTCTGTCGGTCGGTGAGCGAAGTAATCACCGCAAGTTGATCGAAACTGCAAACGCACCTGTTCCCGGGACCCGGCGGTCGCAGAAAAAGGTGGCGACGCAAGTCCTAATGATTACATTTTCTTTCCCAGCCTCCCAGGAGCGGTGCCGATTGTGCCAGTGCGGGTCAGAGGGTAAGCAAAAAAGCAAACTACACCACGAACCGGTCAAGGGGGGTGCCGTCGAGTCGAGTGCGACTTTTTTGCCGTTCGCCACGTCCGTGAAAACCACACTCAGTCCGTCCGGCCGATGGCCACCACACGCGGACAGACAGACAGCCGGACATAAAAAGCGAAGTCAAATTCCGTCGAAGTCAGCCAGACTTCAGGATCTGGAGCACCCGTCCCGCACCCGGCCCGGGAAGGGAGCGAAGTGCAAGCGAAAAGATATAATCTTGGTCGGCAGGGAGATGGATAGTGCGGTGTCGTCGACAAGAAAGAGTCATTATCAGCGCCGAACGAATTGCGGAATAAATTGAGGAAAAACCGTTTCCAGTCGGGTGCCAGGGATCCCATGACCGAGCTCGATTACCGGGAAGACCCCGGGTGGGGCCGTTGGCCGCCTGACAGTTGGTTTATCGACCATCGACGGGCCCGCCGGAGGAAGAGGTGGGGTCTTGACGGGTTCACGGGACGGAACCTAGTTGGCCCTACGGAAGGACTTCTCACTCGCCGTAGGAGCCGGCGGTCGGCCGGGTAAGTAGCGCCAAGCGCCTTGATATGAGTGGCACGAATCCAATTTGGCGAAAGTGATAGGATAGGATAGGGCCACCGAGAGCGAACGCGGGGCAGAGAGCCGCCGAAGCGAAATGGGGGATGATGTAAAAAAGTTCTTATCACCCGCGTGCCCCCGCCCGAGGGTGGCGTTGCTGATTAAGCAGGAAAACTTAATTGAAATGGCAATTACTGTGATCCATTGTGTGCGATCGGGGGTACCTACCTCGTTTTGGGATAAGATTCCGCAGGGCGATAGGGCGCGCCGGGCCGCTGAGTCGGGGTCCCTTTGCTGGCCAGGGAAAGGGATCTGCGTCTGAAACTATGGAAAAGTTAAAGATAAGCTTAAACTCGAAGCTTCGCTCCAAACATCTCGGGCGGTGGCGTTAATGACGCATGAGAATGGGGAAAAATAAAACAGAATTAATTTAAAAAAGAAATTACTCTAAGTGAAGTGCTGAACGTTGTTCCACTGTCAGTCGACTGACTATGACTGCTGTCACTTTGCGTCACAAACCGAAAGCTGTGAGAGTGAAGACGCTGGGACTGTTGCCGGAAAGTAATGTTGCTAAATGGACTTGAAAAAAACTGAACTCTTTGACCCTTGGTCGCCAGTTATTGTACAATCGTTGCTGAGTTGCTATAGCTTAGTGTTTTTGTTAGTAAGTTTTTTTAGTACCTCTTTTCTTGATACCCGCTATTTGTGAACTTGTTAACACTAGGTAATTGGTAATGAAATATTTGAATTTGTTCAACTCCCTTATTAATTTAATTTGAATTATGTTTTGCCAATTGATTCATTATTTAATAATGCAAACCCCATTAGGCACCTTATGGAAACACATTGAGGCTGGAGAAAATGTACGTGCTTAGATTCCTATGTAGTTCTCGATTACTAGCGAACGTTCAGGACACCTTTCACATGTTGATCATTTGCATCACATCACGTCGCACCCACGATCGACACTACTCTTATCTTTCAAAGAGCCACAGGTCACAGGTAGTTATGCCGCTGCGGACCAGTAACAAAAAAAAACCTTGCCCACGCCGCCCCACAAGGAGAGGGCGGACAGCGAACTGTAATTAGCATACGCCAGCCGTCGGCTACGTTCATAATAATTGTGGGCTCATTTTTCACTCACACTTAACCAGCAATTAACGGTAAATAACTGTTGTTCCGGGGGTGCTTAATTGTGTCCCGGTTCCGGTTCTGCGAACGGATCCGGGATAACAACTCGCGTCCCGCGAGCGCGAGCGAAGAATTCGCCAGCGAATCCAGTCCAGTCGCGCCCAGTCAGTCATCAGTTAATTTGTTTGCTTGGCTACCCAATTCCAGACAAATGAGTTGTCATGTTGGCAGTTGGATCATGGGCCGGCGCATTAATTTCAGTTCCTCACCGGAACCAGCTGCCGCGTGTGCACAAACTGTCACACCTGGGCCGGGTACTCTCGGGGCAGGGAGGCGCGAAAGAAACGCCGACCGCGGTTTGATTTATGCTGCCCCGGCTCGGGCGCAAGGGTCGGTTCTCCCCAGGTCCACCCCAGAATAATTCCGGTCCGGGACGCGCACACTTTAACAGTTGTCCCTCACGAAACCGGCAGCCAGCCGGCGAGGACTCGGTTCGGTCGAGTGACACCGACAAGGCAATAAGCTGATTTAACACCCATTAACTGAATTAGCCGGAGATTTATCATTTAATGAGCATTTTAAATCTCCACGTCCACGTTCCGGGACGCGATCCACCGATCCGCCTGGACCCGGCAGGCGAAGTTTAATGCATCATGAAATATTTCCACATTCGCCAACAATTTTCAGTGCATCGGAACGTGCTCGCCGTTACCGTCCCATTCATGAAAAGTGCATTATCTGGCGCCGGAACCCACAAGCCGCGGTAACCACGGCCACCATGGTGTGTGCACCTCGGCGTCCACCGGGCTGCTGTGGCCAGAGGTGGGCTCATCATTAAATCGCGAAACTTCGCGATCGCGAATCCTGTCCGGTATCGCGTGCGGCAGCCATTTTATCGGTGACCGAAGCACGCTAAACCCGATTGGATGGTTGATTCTGATGCTAATACCGCCGCCACTGTTCCTGGCCAGAGATTGGCGTGCGGGCTTTCACAGCAGCACTTATCTGAGCCACCAAAGAAGCACCACTCGTGTGTCGTGCCGGCCGCTGCTGATACGGTGCGCGTCCTTGGTCGGCCGACTAAAATGCTTTCGATGAAAGCCAATTAGATGCTCGCCAAAAATTTATGCCACGGCCACGTGGTCGACGGGGACTGCTCGTGGAGGGTGGCAGGAGAAAGCATATAAATTTCATGTGGTGCTGGTTTATTGAATTTTAGTGTAAACTATTTCATTTATGGAGGGGCCAACAGACGCCTGGAATGTGAAACCGGGCATTTTGCCATGTAACGCTGCGGTTCGGCTCCATACGGTGGTGTGTTAATTAATTTTCGTGTTATAAAATGTACCTACAAAAGTTTAACAATATTTCGGTTTACCTTCGAGAACGTAGGTGAGCAAAATTACGCCGTCGAAGTTAATGGGATAATTTGTTGAGCGCTTCTGCCCTTTCAACTACATCAAATTAGAACCGTAGTGAAAGTGGCTAAAATTTGATAATAAAGTTGTTGAGCCTTATGAAAGGATGTTCATAATTTTACAACACACCATAACTCAAAGTTTGGTTAATAAACTCGATTTAGTTATGGCAGAAGTTTTTACCAATCAGTATTATTTATTGCAGTGATTAAAGTGTAGGGTGTTGTGTGTAGTGTAGCGGTAGTGTAGTTTTCTCTTTATTCTGTGTTCGATTCTATAGTTCTCTCGTGCTATAAGTACTTAAAGTTTGCCGCAAAGAGAAACGTCTATAAATACTGAGCGAATTTTGCTGACATTGATTCTTCAACCTGAACGACGTTTTCATTTGAGGAAGTTAAACGCCAATTGTTAGTTAATGAACTTTACTTAGCATCTTTATACTACTATTAATGTTTCGTTGAACGATTCCTCAATTTTTTACTATTTTACGAAAGACATTACCAATTGATTTTGTGTTTGTATAAGGTATGTTGCTGTTTCATTAATTACATACACTGACACCCTGACATATGCAACCTACATTGCAACCATTCATTATAAATAATTTAGGATTATAGAAATGTAATTGTAATATAATTTTACATTCTACTTTGTGGAAAGAATAATAATGAATTAGAAGCTTTATACTAAACGTAAACTTTTATTTTTATTTTAGAGGAATCTTTGCTTAGAACGTACGCTTTGGCCATTCATTTCACCGGATCGCCTCGTTATCCTTCAAAAGTGTATAATTTATACATCATAGATTTATTTCTCACACCTCGCGTCAATCATTGACCATTATCGTTCAAAGTAAGCCACACGTGACGAGTTAGTGCTGGAATGGTTACTATTAACTTCCGATTATGTGCGCAGGCATGATGTACGTTGATGAACAGTTCTCACGGCAGATAAGGACCGGGACCGGGAGGCGTTTGAACCGGGTGTTTATGGCCCCTCGGTCAATATGGCCGGCGAGCCAGAGCCAAATCCATTCGCTAAATAAGCCCCATCGGTTGGGCTGGAAAAGCTCCTTAAAATATTCCGCCCGCCATAAAAGGTTGGCGATGGCTTTGGATTATTTATCGCCGATAGGAAATAATGATCTTCAATCTTCCTCAGATACGGACGGGCTTCTGAACAAAAAAAGGAAACCTATTACGCTTCCCGTTACCCAAGCCATTTATAAAGGGGTTTCTCATCCACCCGGGGGACCGCTGGCGCCACCTAATCTAAATCCCGGCCAGTTTTCGGCCATTTTTCCTCGTATTGATAATTTATGCCCGACCAGCCCCACGTGGCGTGGCCATGCCGGACATCGTCGACCACCGGCCGGGACGGACGGCAGCAATCCAATCCCTGCGGGAGCGGTTTTGGGGCCAATATTCGACCGATCATTTTCTGATTGGATGAAATTGATATCGTTTTTTCCTGGCCCATCCGTAGGCTGCCCTCACCGGCCACCGGCCTCTAGCTGCTGGGCTGATGCTCGATATCATCATTATCTCCAAACACCACCTCGGTATGAATGGGTCGGGCCGGCGATGCCCCTCTGCCCCTGGGCGGCCGGGCAAAGTGGTCCCGCCTGGCCACTCGACCGAGGTGGGTATAATCCGACTTGCTGCTTCGAATGGTGTCAGGCCCCCCCCGGGGGGAAGAGTGCATGTTTCCGATTAGGACCAAATACGAAGCATCGGAGCGAAAAAAAAGGCAAAGAATCTATTCCATCTTTCGGCTCGAATGGGTTCAAATGGGCAGATTTGTAGGAACACACCTCAGGGCCCTCAGTCAGCCCGTGACAGGAGGTTGGAATCAATCATAACGAGTCATTTTTTCCGCACCCGTCGGCTGTGGGCCGGTAGGGTGAAGAAAATTTCTGACATCAGGTGTCACCCGGTTTGACTGTTGACGAAGACGCCAGCACCAGGCTCGGCCAGATGATAAGCAGCTCGGTGTGGGCCCGCACTCGTCCGCATTATTCGCCGCCGTTGTCCTGCGAGATAGTGGCGTTGTTCTTTTCTCGGTTCTCTCAACGCGCCCAGCACGGCCCGAGGGGCCACAGCTGCCCTGAAGCCGATGCCTTGCCGATGGATTCATTTTCCGGAGTGCGTGTTGTCAAATATTCATTCGATTCCGGAACGCTTTCAAGTTGCGCGGGCCCGAGAATTGTATTTTCTTGTCACCGGCTTTTGCGTCGGTTCGGCCCCGGATGTCGGTTGGCCGGTGTGCTGGTACCGGTGTCGACATCCGGCGAGGCTTCCAGCGGCACCATCAGCCAAGTGGGGCCATATGGGTCTTGATTTGATATTCAAATTATGAAATGAAAAGGCGGGTTAAACGAATTCTGGTTCCTTCGCTGCCGGAAGTGTGCGTGTGTGTGTGTGTCTGTGTGTGTGTGTATGCGTTCGCCGCGTGTCACTGAGAGCTAAAAGCGGAAAACGACAGGTTCGATAATTGAATTTGTAGTTTCGGCACAAAAGTTGACAGTTGCTCAAAAGAATGATGGCGGGACTACCGGGTAATGATGGGTGCGTAAGATGAAGTCTTTCGACAAACAGTATGCGTCATGTGAAGACATTACGTTGCTGAACTGCGGCTGCTCATGGATCAGGAAAATCATGGAGCAAATACAATATTATTAGACTTAACAGGGAAGATACGAATCTTGGAAATGTACCGTGCATCGGAAAGGGGTCACAGTACGCATATAATATTCATGCGTAATGTGTCGATTGAGAAAATACAGTTTAAGCACCAACCGAGGAAGTAGCACTGAATTTTCAAAGGAATTTTTGAAATTTTGAAAATAATGCTGTACCGTTTGCCTACATTTAGGCGCATATCATTTATCCCGAATTTCAGCTCCGACCGTTCAATGATTTTTGTTTTCAATGTTTGTGATTCGATAGAACAGTTGCTAAATTATTATTAAACAGCTTGATAAATTATTATCAGCCTCATTTCGTCATTACTTTTTATCTATTTATTTTATTTCGTTCGAATTATGCCAAAGTGCCAATCCATATTAAGTGCTCTCCGAACTCTTCCTCTTTTCCTTACACTAAACCAAACTTCAATGGCCCATTGCGGGACTCTACAAATGTTATTAACAGATTATTTTTAGAACCCTGGTGACCAAAGTGCTGGTTTTTGGTGTTGGTGGTCCACTTTACCGTCCCGGTCGGTTGCGTACGGCCTAAGCGCACTTAACCCGTCATGCTGCGCGTGTTTACGCTGTTTATAGCCAATTAGGCTTGTCATTGCAGATGACGGATGAGACAGTAAATCGCTGCAACCGGCTGGCAGATGGCAAGTAATTTGGTAGCGTCCCAACGCAATTTTTGCCCCAATCGAGCCTAGCCGTCAGCTGGCCTAACGATGTTAAAGCGCTTCCACTTTGCTCCTCTAGGCTGGGTCGCAAACAGCTACGAGTAAAGTGTTTGCGACGTCGCCATTCCGGGACCGAAACCCGACATCGGCAAAAAGAGATGAGTGAAAAAAGTGAAAAATGAAAACCAAAACTGTTAACAAATGTGTAAACAGTTCAGCAGCAGCAGCACCACGGAGCCCCCAGATGGCAAAACCAAAACAAAAAATTAAAAGTGAAAAAATGTCATAAACAGTGACGTCTTTTATGCTCCGCCTAGCTGAAATCCATCACCGTTTATGTTGCGTTTTTTATGCTACCGCACGCTTCAGTCCCCTGCGGATGCCTGCAGCCGCCACCGCTGCCGGTTGGCCTTCTTTTCACCCCGTTTTTTCCACACAAAGGTTCCCTAACGAAGACGGTGCCGCCAGGAGCGGAACTCTTTTGCCTTTCATGTCGTACCTGTAAGTGAACAAAGTTGCTGTTATCCTTTCATTTTCCGTTTTCTTCATTGTCCCCGTCCGACAACGAGGGAACGGGTGGTGGGGTGCCAGTGGGCGGGCCGGTGATGTTCAATCTTCCGCGTCCTGTTGAGCGCCAGGAGAACAAACAGGCGCCGGCTCCGGGAACTAAGATTCGCAAAAAATGATGAAAACAGTAGAAACACCGGCAGCACGTTGGCGGGCACGTGAACCGGGCCACGTTTGCCGCATGTCCCCGGAAGTGCAATGAGAAACGCGAATTTCAGCTACGATATGGCCCGAAAAAAAAAGCCCGTTCGCGGGTTTCAGGTGAGCCCCTCGGACAGCGCACGATGACCCACGCAGATGCGAAGATGTAGCGCAAGATGAAAGACGGAAGCGTCGCGCAAAAACCGGGAACATTAAAAAGCATTCCGGGCGACCGTCCAGGCTCCGGTCTAGGTGTATTCCGTTTTCCGGCCGTTTTTTCCTTCGTCCCTGCCGGAGTCCTTTTATCAGCTGCCACCGGGAGAGCTTCGCACATCCCGGTGGGAGTGTATGGCTGCACAAAGCGACGGCTGCCGGATCAGCGCAACGCAATGAGTTTACGAAGAATGAAATTAAAACCGGAAAATCCTTACCCGTGCTGCGGTATTCTATAGGATGGCAGCTGTGGGAGCGTTTCCTGTCACTTGGCGAGGCGAGTACCAAAGAATTATTAGCCGCACAGCTACACGGAACCGATAATAATGTAAAGGTGTAGCAAACAAGCCACACACAGCCCGCTCGAAAAGAAGCTTGTCGAGAGACAAACACTAAAACAATCTAAAAAAAGTTGAATAAAAGTTGGTTCTTAAGACGAGGTCTGTTTAAAAACTATTGAGATTTGTTTCAAACTGTTTAGTGACTATGAATATTTGTTTTCCGCATTCAAAATAATTCCCATGAGATATTACTTGTATTCTTCAAAGCTTTACAAATAATTATTCTTGTTGATCTTGAAAGGCGATGTAGAAAAATGAGAAAGAAAATTAAATTTAAAATTTGAGAAAAGTAGCGGAATAACCAAAGGTCACAGAAGATCAGCTTTGGGCAATACGAAGGGACATTAGCGTGGGGCTTTTGGCCGAAAATTCGAGGTTAAGTAATGGACGAAATTGAATCATTTTTGGGACCAATTACGCGATGATCGGTGTCATGGTAAAAACCGAATGACACGAGCCAATTCATATGTTCAGGCCCGCAGCAACTACTCTAATGGTGATTCGCAGATTGCCCAACATTGTTTTCTTCATTTTGTCAGTATTTTTGGCTGTTCTTGTTGAGCTTGGGCATCCGGAATATTTAACAAGGCCGAAATGACAAGGTATACGTGCGAAAGCCATCACTTCGAACCCTGAAAGTGCATCGACGTGAGTGCAAAACATTGAGTTGGTGGAAACATTAACCTATAAGTTCGAAAAATAGTAAATAATCAAATACAAAGCCCGCGAAAATTGGAAAGTTCTAATACTGTTTGAATGGACCACGTAAAAACAATTTAGAATACATCAAGGATAAACCTGAAGAGCTCATCCTGAATAACTGATAACAATTTTCTCTTAACAAAATTTCTGCTTTCGATTGGATTCTTTAACTTAACAACTTTGCGCAATTCTCTCTGTGTGCTTATTTATCTAAATTTCAAAAAAAATTACTGAGATAATTATCACAAGAAGTTGGAAGTAGATGCCTGGATGTCTCTTGGGCGCGATAACATTTAAAGTTGCGCATTCTCCCGGTGGTCGCGGGACTGGTACTTGCGATGCGTAGCAGGGCTCGGTCAAAATTCCGACGGCACCGAAATGGTTGGGAATCGTGTTTTGCGTGCGAAACAGCTTATAATTTTTTCAAGTTTTGTGCGACGTCAGTCGACGACGCTCGAAGAACCGTGGCAAGTTATTTCGAATGGTTTCGCGGCGTCAATCGGAGAGTTTAGGTTGGCTCGAAACGTCCGAAAGCAAGGCCTGGGACTGAAGTAGATGAAGAAGGAGAAGCAAGTAAAAAACTACTTTACAAATACAATTTTCCCAAACAAACGGAATCCATTTAATTCATTTAATGCAAACTCCAAAGTGGCATCGGAAAAGTTAGCCGCTGCCCGCCGTGGGTTCCGTCACTAAAGCTGAAATGCGCAGACCGAAACTTCCGCAGTTTGATTTTTGCAACGCTCGACTACACTCCAGTGCGTTCCGCGCGGCCCGACCAAAGTGAAGAGCTATGTTCACGCACTCGGCTACATTCTATCAATTATTGCGCCGTCGAGTCCGTGGAGCCGTGGCCTAATGGAGCGGGTAAAACGGTGCGGTCTCTCTTGTGTTTCGGGCCGCTTTTCGTGCATTCCGGCCACGCCACGGCACCGCCCCCCGTAGAAGCGGTCACTCAGACCACCACGTCGCTGGAAGTTGGTAATTGAATGTTTTTATTAAAATTCTTTGGTCAAAGTTTTAGAGTACCGGAACCGCAGATTTTCGCCCCATCCCCGGCGATGGTAGGAATTCGCTCGGCAAGCTTCCGGGTATCCGGTAGCCGACCAACGCCGACGACGACAGTAGTCGCAACGCTCGGCAGATTTCTGCAGTATAATTTATCGTTCGATAGCTTCAAGGGGTTCAATAAAGGTGGAAAATTGATGAAAGTTTACCTTCGAGGCCCCGTCGGGAGCGGTGAGAATCGGGGAGTCCTAGGAATCGGGGAGTCCTAGTTATCTACTTACCATCTTGATGCAATCGGTGCGCCCGGGGTCCGGCTGCAATCGGGGCGTGAGAAAAGTATTGAATGATTGTACAAATTACAAAACCAGCTGAAAAGTTTTGCAATTTCTATGGAAAACAAACATTCTGCTCGGTCGTGGCCAATCGTAGCCTGCATTTCTTGGAGCTCGGTTTGGTGAAATGCGCTCTGCAGGCTCAGGAATTTCGTTGCAGCACGAAAACCGAATGATCAGCATGCCGCTAAGCGTGTAGAAGAACTTATCCGTGTAAAATTGTAAGGATGGTTTTATTAAAACGCTACGTGTGCATGGTAATGCTATTATTTGTAACAAAGAATTAACTTTTGAAAACGAATAAACATTACTCTGCGTGCTAATTGAATACAATTCTAAGCATTTTTTTGTAACATTAACAATGATTTTGTTTCTAGAATCCAGTCGTGTATTTTGAAAAGTAAAACAATGATTCGTTCACTTCTTAAAAATTTAATTTTGGCATATAAGAAAGTCAATAAAAAGAATAGGAATAGTATCTAAAGAAGAGTAAGTAAGAGTCTCATGAAACGACGATTTAGTTGTCATTTTTGACATACATTATTTACATTATTAAAAGACTTTCAACCATTAAAAAAAAAATCAATCATAAAATCAAGCTTTGTTATCAAGCAAACTTTAAAAAAGGTATGAATATTCCGTACAGAGTGGCATGTTGTCGGAAAAATGAATGAGAGCCAGATTTATCGTTACTGTTCTTTATAATTTTCATATTTTGAAGGTTAAGTTGGGCATAAAAGGATTTTAAAGCGTTTCCTGGTAACATGAGCATGTGCGCTGTCGAGTGTGCTATCTCAAGCTCATGCGTTTTCCTAAGAAAATACGCCATTGATTCTGGTCACTTTGGAAACATATTCCTCCCAGCCTGATTGCTTTTACTTTTACTTTGCATTTTTGAATTATAATTGCTGAATAAAACATCAACCAGCAAGATGCTCTTATCCTAGTTCCGTGTGCCATCTTCAACCTGCCCCCAACACATTCTGCCACTCACATTACTTTCCGCTGTCCCTTGAGAGATCCGCTCTTCGACTGTCTCGACACGGAAGGTACACGAAAGTTAAACGGCACCGAGAAACATCGGAATCAAAGCGGAACGGAAAAGGATGAGCTTTTAAAGAAATTGAATTTTGATTCCGGATATCGGGATTTTCCGAACGGCGCCGGCGCCTGTGTGACGGGCGAACCAAATGAAGTGCACGACGACTGTATCGGCACAACGGCCATAAAGTGGGGCACAAAAAAAAGGGATGCGAATGCGAAGTGATCAGAATGATAATGCGGATGATGACGACGATGACTTGGTTTATTTTGCCGGCTTTTTTTCTGCGCCCATGGGACAGCGAATTCCGTGCGGATGCAAATATTTGTCCCTTTGCCGAAGGATTCTCGCCCTAGGATTTCTCGGAAAGGACGGGTTGTGCGGGCGTTTGTCTTATCATGGCCGGATAATGTGCTTGCTTGCCGTTGTAACAGACGGTATCGTTTGATTTTACGTTTATTTCATCCTTAAAAATAATTTCTCTAATGGTTATGCGTCCCATTTGCTACCGGCTGTTCGCGATGGCACCGCCGGCTTCGGAGCCATTTGTGGAGTTGCCTGATTCAAATTCGATCATCCAATTTGTGCTAATCGGATGTAGACGAGAAACAGATTCATTTCCTAGAAGTGTGGGCTAAAGTGGCTGCAGCGAAGTGGGGCTGATGGACGATGTTGCGCCTGACAAGAGATCCTTTCCTTTCTTCGCAATTCGCGCCACGTTCCCGAGCGGATCAATCAAGGCGCGCAGAAATTACCATTACAGGAGTCTGACATCAAAATCTGGCTGCTTTGTTGATTCATAACCAGATGTTGAAGAATTCCGGAAATATCTTAGTCTAAACATCTAGAAACATAGAACAACCAACGGTGCACAACTTCCAGAAGCTCCCTATACTTGTTTCTTCAAGCAGTAAACTCGAGCCATTCGCGGAAAAGGTGAATTTGCGCCATTTACGTCGCAAAGATGCGACCCTCCTCCGGCGGGTGTTTGCCAACTTTCTTCGCCGAGTAATTAATTTCACTGGATACACTCCCACGGACGGGCGACGGGGAAAACGGCAATTGCATGTGAGCGAGTGCGCTTGCAGATCATTTCGGAATGAACTGTCACTTAATTAGCAATTTTAATTGCTCGCTAAAAGCATTACGCGAATGGCGCCGGACTGGTGACTTCATTGTGCCGCCGGAGAATGTGCAGATGGAGAATCAGTTAATTACCGAACAGGCAGATTTGTGACTGGCTGGCGGGATGCTGCTTTGCATTTTGCCCGCTGCCCTGCCTTCCTTTCCGGTGCCATTTTATTTTCCACAGCACACCGTGATGATGGTGCAATCTTGTTTCCTTCGCTTAGTTGCTCTAAATGAACTGCTATTTTCGCTGCATCAAAACACTCTTCGCCGAGTGGCCCCCGGTTTCTTGCTTTGTAAGTCTGCATAAAGTTCAGTAGGAAATAACTCATCGTGTCTGTGAACTGTGGTTGAAAGAATGCACCTCACACTGATAACTTACATGCAGATGTTGGTTAAGTTAGGAAACATTCAACTGTAACACTCAAGACTCGAGACGAAAGCAAAACGTTACCCAATCCTGTGGAACACGTAGAGCCGCTAGTTCAATAACTACCGTTAGTGGGCTGAAATCTGCCGTCATTTAAGCTTAAGGCAAATGGAAACTCTCACGAAATCATTCGTCCATCGGGGCGAAAGCAGAAATTGCTGAACGCTTCGAGAATATTTACCGGAATGTGGGGCAAAGTCAACCTTAATACTTGTTGAAAGTTTTTTTTTCCCGAATGTAATTAAAAGAAAATACGCTCTGCTTAGAGTTTCGCACTCGATGCACTTACCATGCCCCGGACCCCATCCATAAAGCTGCATGGGTTTGAAAGTTTACTTTTTGTTTTTTGTAGACTTTATTCTTGCACTTTTGGAAGTTCGTTTTTCGCTGATCCTTTTATTGCTCGTAAGCGAAACCCGGATGCAGCCGGATTGGGATCGCGGGGCACGAGGAATGTGAAGAAAAGTTTAAGCTCGAATTTAAAATTTTCACCATTCTCCGGCTCCGGTCACTTTCTCCGATTGTCGGGCGAACTGGGTTAGTTTTCGGGGGGGGAGGGAATTTTTTTCCAGCGCCGTCCTCTTTCTTGACGGCTCGGGCGTACTACGGTGCGCGGTGCAGAAAGGCTAATTACTATTTCGGAGCACGGGCGCGAAAACCTTGACCAACGGCGTAAACGGAGGCCATTCTCCGCAAGTCCCAGTCCTGTGTGGTGTGTGCATTTTTCGGAAGAAACTCAGCCAAAGTCGAAGAAAGTGGCTGGGACCGTGCCCGCACGCCGTCGTGCCGCGGTTTTCAGCTGCCGCTGCTGCTCCCGGAACGACCCGAACGACCTCAGACCAAGAAGTAGTGCTGCAAAGACACAGGAGAGTCAAATGAGAGCCAGCCAGTCGGACGGTCAGATGGAATGAATTGCGAATGGATGAATTGTAATCGCCGCCAAGAAGCCGTCGGAGTCACGGTGCGGCGCGGTGGATCATATTTTTCCTCACGCCTAGCCGCCGGCCTCCCACCCCCCGTAAGCCGGAAGCAATTAAAAGTTTAACTTTTTCAATTAAAAACTTGCCGACGTAAACGGAGTTCGCGAGACGAGACTTAGCGCAGGGCTCGTGGGCTCACCGATCGCACGGGATCGCACGGACCGTTTTCGCTTTCGGGCGCCGGTGCTTGATTACCTTCGGATCGGACTGCTTCCAGCACTTGTGCAGCCAGAACGCCTTGTCACAGAGGTTCTCGCCCACCGGGTACAGGCAGCGCTTGCCCATGTGCAGCGCGATGTCGTGCATCGAGTCCGGCAGCGAGTCGTGCAGCTTCTCCAGATGCACGTCCCCGTTGTCGTCCACCACCTTGGACTCGTGGAACAGACAGTTCATGTAGCACTTTAACTTTTCGTCCTCGTGGATCTCCTCATCGCTGAACTTTTTGATTGCCTCTGCGAAGGACAAGGGGCATGACGTTAAAGTGTCAGAAATGGGAACCATAAATCTGAACGACTCCGATCTGTGACCACGCGTAAAACAATGTAAAAGTACGCCTGAAGTTATGCAAACCCCACCGTTTGTGTTCTCTTGTTACTTTTACAATGTTTTTTTAAAGTAATTTTAATACGCTACGATTCTGTTCGATAGGCTCTCAAACACCGCACTCCCCAGTTGTGTAGCTCACCGTCTGTGGCGCCCGTCTTTTTGACGCATATATCGTGCAGCGGTCTCAAGGCTTCCAGCAGCTCTGGGGGTGGATATTCCGCATCCCGGCGCGGTGTAACATCCGCCCGAGCCGTAGCGATGGTAGCGCACACCAAGCACAACAAAATAACCACACGTGCCATAGCGACTTTAATTGAGCAACGTTCTTCAACCGTAAACTTTCGTGGCCAAAGTCTCGTCAACTTACAACGAAATCGCCCCAACACTGAGACGAACCGGGCGAAGAGTGTTAACTTTTTATATGATTTTACACGCGATCCGAGCATCTTGGGATAGTCCAAAACGCCAGTAATGCTGATGAGGCGGCAATCTCGGCAGTTATTCGCTAATTGCTCCGCTGGCTGTTAATTTAGCTAGATCGATAATTATCAATCCGGTTAACCGCTTAACAACCCAACTGTAGGGTTCGCTCCCCGGGAGGAAGCGAATTCTTCAACTTCGACCACAAAACCACCACCACCAGGCTGGATTGGGCCAGGCAGGCAGGCAGGCGGGCCCGACAGGAGCAACTATCACTCAATCAATGGTGTTGACAAATCAATCATGAGCAACATGTTCTCCATTATTCCGTGGCGGAGCGTGAAACTTTTCCGTTCGATCTGGACCCGGCCCGGCCGAGAGGGCAGAGGGAGCATAATCTTCGCATTCGTGGCCCCGGAGCCCCCGCTCGGGGGTCGTATGGCGACGGCGGAAAATTGTTTGAACATCGCCAAACATCACATCGAGGAAAAACAAACTTAATGGTTCATTTAGCAGCACTACTCGGAGGGCAAAACTTTGCGCCTCGCCAGCACGGTTTCTTGGGGGAAAAGGCCGCGTCACGGCGGACGAGGGCGGCGAACGATGACACAGTGGAAAAACTACGCAGAGAGTTTCCCCGGGCCCGACCGGCCTTTCGAATTTCTCCTAACGCTTGGATCCGAATTCCGATGGCAAATCGATGGCTGCTGCGTGATCACGCTTCGTACCCGCAGATTCGGCTTGGCCGGGGGAAAAGGGGACCAGGATGAGAAAGGGGGGAGGTAGTGGCGCACGCGGGAGATGACACCAGGCGGTTCACCGCACGGTCCGGGGAGCGTAATTAAGTTCATGGTTAGAAATAATTATGCGCTTGTGTTTCCGAGAGGTAAACAATTAACTCACGAAACGTGCCATTAATTTTCCCCTTAAGAAACGCCGGCGTCTCGTCGTTGGGCGCGGGCAAGTTTTCAGAAGCCCTGACGCGGTGCTCTGACGGATGCCGGGAATGCCCTTGGCCGGATCTCTTACCGGAGCCGAGTGCACAGGAGACGGGCACTAAGCCCGCGACACCCTCCGATTACCTATGCGGCCGATGATGAATGATTTCCGTGCTTGGAGGTGATAGTCGTGATGTATGGGCGTACGGTTCGGACGAACGCCAAGCTGTGCGTGTGCCAGAGCAACGCAACGAGTCCCGAAATGGGAAGTGCCCACGGTGAAAAGTGCTCGGAGAAAAATAATTGAATCACGAACACGAACCGGTGAGCGAGTGACCAGTGACACCAGACGACCGCTACCAGACACCAGACTAATGCAATCGTAGACGAGATTGATGCGAAAGTTTAACTGTCATAGCATTGAGAATTGCGCCATAACATTAAGAGCAGTTACCATCCTAATGGATCCTCCTTCAGTGATCATTAAAGAAACAGTTTTCCAATCCAATTACAGTGGTTTTATGGCGCTCAACATGCTATTTACTAGTGTCCTTTTTTTTCTTAATTTCTACTTAGTTTTAAAGAAAGAATGGCAATGTTGTGCTACAGAAAACCATTCGTGTTGTTAATTTATAGATTTGAGGATAAAAGAGTTTCTTTTTGTTACGAATTACGATGGCTTGAAATATGTACGTCTGAACAAGGATGGAAGATATTTTTCTCAATTTGCTTTTTTATTATTTAACATAGTCACATAATACCAGGCTTCAATGTTCAATAAGTTTTAAACTTCATTGACAGAGGGCACTGCTGCTAACCTATTTTTTTGTTATGTTGCTACGCTCTTCATATGAACGTATTTGAAGGGTGATTTCAATCTGCCCTTTGGATCCTTTTCCTTCAATTAGTGCAGTAAAAAGATGAGTTGCTGAAAAAAGATGACGATGATCCACATCAAGGACCTTCAAAACCGAATTCTCTGGACCAGAAATCGGTCCAGAAGGAGTTAGCATCAGTTGTTTGGATTGCGAATTTCGTTTGTGGATTACTTGCAAACTGCTAAAACAGTAAATTCTGAATATTTTATTATGAAATATTATCTCTTCATTCGACGAACATCCCCATCCTACGAGCACAAGGGAACTAAAAGAAGCCGCTTAGGGTTAGATGTGGTGAATAAGGCGGACAGTCAAGCAGTTCAAACCGTAGTTCGTGGATTTTGGATGTGGACGTGGATGTCAGAAGATAGACAACCCAATTCACCAATTATCGGTTACTAGTGTTGCCAGCTTCAGAGTTGTGGTCAGAAACATATCAGATACCACCCTCGTATACCAAATGACAGTGCGAATGTGTTTGAATGAAGGTCTGAGTTTGTTGCTATTTTGCTTAATTTGGAATCTCCACGTCTGTGAACATCTTGAAAAAATGCTGCTCGAGCTGTTTGAAGCATACTGAACAATCAAAAGCTTTGCATAAAACGGGAAAAAAATTAAAACAGTAGCAGTATTCTGCTATCAGCTCATTCACTTCGACACAATGCAAAGCGGATTAATGAAAGCCATTTTTTTTTTCGAGAGAGAGAACCGTACAAAGTTTTGCAAGGATACTGTGCCGCTGAATGGAATGTTTGGCGTTCCTGCTACACACTCGAGGCACTCACACGCGAAAGTGCACCGACACTGCACCGACGGTCGGGAATTAGTGTGGATTGAATCCACCTCAAAAACTCCTTGCGCCCACGGTGCCTGATTGGCAGATGTGCCTAATGAGCATCGTTAGCAGAAATTGATTACAATGGAAGGCATCGGTTTTTCCAACTTCGCCACTCTGGCCCCGAACGGCAACGCCGGCTGTCGGCAACGTCAAGCCCACTCGAAAACGGGCTCGTCGAAACGTCATAGGCGAAATGCCGCCAATGGCATTAGGAGTGTGTTAGGAAAAGTTGCGTAAGCCCTCGGTGTAGTTCGGTTTCTATTACTATGCATCCCCCTAAAAAAGCGGCCCTGGAAGGTCCTGGAAGGTGGCGTGCGTTCTCGCATTGCAATGGGAAAAAACCACAAACTTGATGAATGCGAACAAATAAAATCGAAACGAAAATGCATGACCGTCGACAGATCCGTGACGCAGTGCGGAGTTTGCCCACGGACCGTTGCCATCTGATGACGCAAATTATTTCATCTCATTACACAATAACACAACTTTTATTCCGTTCGCAAAGTCTCCATTTGCGCCCCGGTGGGTCTCGTGTAAAGTTTCGACGAAAAATCCGCCCCATTGGGCGTATCACGCACGGTTCGCGTTGCGATCGTCGGAAAATGGATGGTCGAAGGCACGCCACAGTTCACCGGCCCTGCTCGGTCACTGTCACGGGCGTGTGCCGTGTGGACCTTTCGGCCCTTCGACCAAATAAGCTTAGCGAAACTTTGTCACCTTCACAGATCACAGGATGCGCCGAAACTCGCTGACTTTCTAGGCTCGAATTCGATCGGCGAAAGTCGTGCGACGGGCCGAGAATAATAAGAAACAGTTTTTCACAAAGTTGTTCACAAATCCTCAAAATTCGACCCGCAAAGACGTCGCCTTCGAAACGCTTCGACGTTCGAACTCCATTTCGAGTCCTTCTTCGCCTCTCGAACTCCCAACAACCGTCACCCAACTCCCGGGAGTAAGATCCCTTTCCTAGGCGACGGACTATAAATCAGCACCCCTCACTCGGTAGGGCGACATTCGGGGGACTCGAGGATACGGAGCCGTGCGGTCCCGCAAGCCCCGCCAACTTATGACGCCTGGATACCTGGTAGCCCAGGTCGACGGCGGGTCGGCCCAACAAAGGACACCGATTTGGCAGATATATTCAATAAAGTCAAACTCACCGAGGATTTCCCCGGGGTTCCGGGTGTCCCTTCTTGAGAGAAAGACAAAAAAAGGGGAGACAGAGAGAACGAAAGGGAGAGAAAAATCACCTCGTCACGCCTCGTTTATCGTGTGCCCGTGTGCGCGCGCGATACTTCCGTGTCTTGGGTTCTGCTTTGGCTTCGCCCTGCTATGAATGATGCGCCCTTTTAGCATCAAATGGACAAGAACTGACCGTCGACCGGCCCTCTGATGGCGCCCTTTGTTGAACACACTATAATGCCACTACTTACGGCCACGCCCGAAACGCCTTGAAGTGCGGCCAGAGTGCTCGCGTCGGGACGAAGAAAAATTTTGCTCATAAATTTAATTCCCTGTCCCATTCCGGGCTCCGGGCGACGCGACACGCTGACACGGCCTCAAGGGGATGAAAGTATCAGGATCGGCACTTTTCCCAGATTTCAAATCCCACAGGGAGGTTGGCCAACCTACTTTCGGTTGGCTGTGCTGTAAATGTCCCGACGGAGTGTCAGAAAAGGGGAGACCCAGCCCGCGTGTCCCCGGGCGGGGCCATTTAGGGCAGGGCGCACGATGGATGCGCTCTAAAATAGTTGGCTCATCAAAGGGTCCCGGTTTTTGTGGTGGCCCGGCCCCGGATCAACACCATCACTCATCACGCCGCTAACCTTTCGCCGGTTGGTGATGATCAGGAAAATTCGCCCGGGCGATAGGAGCAGATAGGCCGAGCATTTGCTGGAAAATTCTGGTCCTTTTCTTGCAAAGTCCATAAAACTTCCATTGCGGCAAGCACGCTTGACGTTCTTAAAGACACCACGCCACACAAGTAGCGCACCACCACCTTCCGGCGTGGTGACAAAAGGTCCCACATCCCCTCCAGGTCTACAATGTCTTGCGAGATATGCGAATAATGACCGATGAAAAGGACGACACGGACGGCTAGGCCGGCGGTGACGGTGGCTATGCTGACCCGCGTCTCGTGTGCGCTGTGAGGTGAAAAGATTACAATTCTCATGCCCCGTGTCTCGGCCGACCCGGCCACCGCCCACGGGGGTAAGAAGGACGAAGCCTGTCGACCGCTTTTCAACGGACGCTTATGATTTATTGAAGCCATTCTTTCCATCCTTCGACCGTGCGGCTGTCGTCAGTGGCGTCGTTGTTGTCGCGTTGCCGAGCTCTTGGTCGCCATCTTGGCCGGTTGGCGGTTTTCGCTGTGGTCATCCGAACCCCTTATCACCGTGGGTTCCCGTGTCACGACAGCCGCCCACCGCGACCCGCAAGACGCAATTCATCGCGGGGACGCAGGATAATTTATTTTTATCATTCACTCTTTCTGCTACCTTTCACACTACCTCACCCAAGGGTTTGTCGCTTAAAGTTACTAAGCGCCTTGGCTGGCTACGCACACGCGGCCGGGGGTAGTGGCGATTTGAATAAAATGTATGTCCTGCGGTATATTTTCCACCGGCCCGCCGGATGCGCGGCCACTGCAATGGTGCGATAAAAGCGGAACGCGGTTTATGCATAACATTAGCCTCCTCGAACGCAACATCTTCAACATCCGGCCGGGTGTGGGCCAGGCCATTGTGATTGAGGATGACGCATGACGTTTGCTCACAACTGACAGAGCGCTTTGCTAAATTACCGAAATCCGGAATGGTAAAATTGCCGATCCCGGAAGCCCTGCTTTGTTTTCCCTCCGAGAGGTAGCTGATTAATAGCGACACTCCATTGCCGGCTCGGTCACCTCAGGTGTGGATAGTATTTGATAACTGTTTTAATATACGTTTCAGCGTCCCCAACTCGTTTTCTTGGCTTTTATTTTTATGATTGACACCGTTGAGTGTTTATTTTTGACAGAAATTTAAATAGCCCTTTTTCCCTGGTTTTGTTTGGTTTCGATCGAAATGGAAGGTTATCCAGATCCCAAGACTTATCATACGTGCGATTTTTTGGCAGCTTAGCGTCGTGTGCCATTGCGGATTTACGAGTTCTTGAAATAGTTAGCTTAGTTCACGGTTATTCACTACTCCAGTCACTTATTTAACGTGTTTTTAGCTGGGTCGAACGCGGAGGACAATTGTGTTCGTTGGGTGTTGAGGAGCTACAGACTAGCTTCGTTCGAGAATTTTTAGCCACGCAGAAAGAGAATCCTAGTGAAATTCATCGTCGTTCACAGGCTGTTTCTTGTGACGATACTCTTTCTAGGTCTACTGTAAAACGATAGGTAGTAAAATTTCGTGATTGCCAAACTGAAAAGCCTTAATTGTTGACAAAACACACCACGGACGGCCAAACACTGCCTTTGACGGTCAAAGAATTAAAAGCGTATCGCAAACCAAAATGGGAATATACAACGAACGTGTTGGCTTCATTATTGCACAATAATCTAGCAACAGGACAACGCTCGTTAACAGGATTCGCGTGCACTTGAAAGGGGCTCTGAGAAACCTTAAACCAATTCCACACTCTCGGTATTCAGCAGAGTTTACGTTTTGCCATTTGTTTTTCGAGAAACCTTAGGGGAAATCATTACAGCTCGGGCAACGAGGCGAAGGCTGCTATCGCGTCCTGGGTTCGCGAAAAGCTAAAAAAATCTCTTAGTGACGGAATGGAAATACGTATAGCACGTTGATAGAAAAATGCAGTGGTTCACGGTGACTATGTTGAAAAGTAAATACATGACTTTGAAGGTTAGGATTTATACACCACTTTGTTTTTTTACCCAAACTTGCAAGTTTTTTTTCGACTGCTACTTCTTTTACTTCTAACAACTGAAGTTCTTAGTATTTGAGTAACACATGTTAATAAGACGATTACTTCATTATGAATATATTGAAGTAAACTATAGGTGCCTTCAGTATCTACAACTTGTATTAAGCATCAAGTCGAGTTGATCCTTATCAACCATAGTTCTATAGTTCGACATTTACTTTTCATTATTGTTCATTATGTCTTCATCCATTTCAGTTCCTATGTCGTATTATAATTTTTGACTTTTTTGAAAGATGCCGATTAAGATGCCGATTATTATAGAGATCACTGTGTCAGAAACTTTCATCGTGCGCCTTGTTTCCAAAACATTAATCTCTGGAATTCAAGCATTGTTTCACAATACAAATAACCGTACACGATATCGATACAGCATTCGTTGGATAGCTCTCAACGTAAATAAGTTATTGATTGGTTTTGTTACAATAGAATCATTGTTTTCGTTCACTCGGGTGATGTTTGACCTTGAGTTGAAGAGTTGTGGTTGGCTTGCAACTCGGGATACAAAAATCTGTTAATCCGCTAAGCTAAGTCCTTTAAGGTTTCTAAAGATTAACACGGCACTTTATTTACACATCGTTCCAGTTTATGGTTTCATTTTTGAGTGGTCTTCTTCCAAGACGTTGTTTGGGAAATTTAACGTAACCCTACGAAAAATGACAACTATGCCATTACACATAAATTAAACAATGGAAACGGTTTCAACTACGCGTCCTGCCGCTGTACGGCCAACCGGTGTTCCGACGGCAGCCCATTGATGCAATCGCCACCCGAAGACTTGAAAAGTGCCTCGCTGGCGGAGCCAGCACAGGAAGACCATTTCCGGCCAACAGGGAAACTTTCGGTGCACACAAACACCGAAACGAAACAAACCGAGGTCTTGGAGCGGGGCGTCGGCAGTCAACGAGCTGGCGCGATCCGATCGCCCGGGCGGGCGAAGAACTAACAAAAGTCACTTCACAGCAATTCACCTTCAGTGGACTGGTTAAACGGAAAATATGTTTTCTCTCGAAAGTAAACTTCTTCACTGCATCTCCTCCTGGGAGCGAGAGGAAGAAATTGAACGCGACGCGACGCAGTTGGCCACCACCCCGCTGCGGCGGCGACGACGGCGGCCCTTTCGAAATTTGCTGAAACGACCCGAAATCCTTCACCGCATCCTGTCGCATCCGGTCCGGTGCGGCTAATAGTTGGGTCGTTTACTTCCGCTCGGAACACACCGTGTGGGGGGCGGCGGCCAGGAGATCATTTGTTCCTGGAGTCGGTCGGTCGGTCGGACGGTTGTCGAATAAGGCCGAATGTGGCTTGGCCAGACCCATCATCATCAGCAGCCTTCACCTAGTGCGCCCGTCCACCGTGGCGCCGTTTGGAAGAAAACGGTAAAAGGAGCATAAAAAATCAACCGGTGGCTTCAGTTTATGAAAAGTCATAAATTTTACGTTTTCACACACACACACACAGCGAGCGTTCCCGGGAAGAACTTGCACGGCAAAGTTTCCGCCCTCGATTGGGCCAGTTTTTCTCGGGTGTGTAAAGTCGGAGCACCGGGCACCTTGCGGGATTCAATCTCCCAGATATCTGCTCTCTCCGTGGTGATGGTGGTGCCGTGCCTTGTAGCGGTTTTCGGGCCGATCAGGGAACACCATGGCCGCCGGTGCCGGGGAACGCAATTTTAAACTCAATTTGAAACACATTTCCGGAGCATGTTTGGTGAAATAGCACACATACACTCACCGACACCAGAAACAATAAACAATTGTGCAAGAGTGGGAAATTGGGCTGATGGATGGGCGATGTGCGGGTGGGTGGTGCCCGGGGGTGTCAGTTGGGGCCACATTGCGGAAGACGAAATCCTGTTTCCGGTGCGGTGTGCGGTTACATAAGTACGGACCTGCAGACCGACAACACGACCGTTACCGGCGAAGGCGTTACTTTGCGGAACGTAACGGCACTTCTAGTGGCGGTGGCGGCACGGCAAGTATATGGGCCTCAATGTGATATGTGGCCTCCTTTTCACAACACACACACACACGGATTGATTCATCGCTCAAAATTGGAAATTGTGACAGTTGTGCTTCAACGAAGATGTCGGAAACATAAGGAAACCAACGAAAACTGACACCAGGGTGTTTCGGGGATTCACTTACTGTCTTAAAAAGTTATTTTCTGCCTGGTCGGTTTATAAAACGCTAGAAATAATTGAAAACATAAGAAACGCTTCCGTGGTTAGAGCGCTTAAAACACTTGAATTTAATTAAACGTACCGCTCCCTGACACTAGGCCGGTTTTGGGGAGCAACTGTCCCTACTTACTCTTTTAAAGTGTTATTTTCTACAACAGCTGTCTTGTTTAAAACCCTTGAAACGCTTGAGGGGAATAATTGTTAATAAAACGCTTCAAAGTTATCCCCTTTATGGGGATAACTAAATATTCTGTTTTATTTTGTAAATATTTTTGGCCAGCAGCTGAGCCACTCTTCGGCCCACTGTGTCACTCGGCCAACCGCAGAAAGACGTTCCACTCCATTTTCTCGTCCTAGGCGGTCCGCCGACACCGCAGGTCGCAGGAAGGTGTGCCGGGAAAAATGGTTTTATTATAAAATTCCCTTGGCACACCGCGCGGAAAAGGAAATTCTTTTGTCATTCCTTCGCCAACCGATGGCATAAACTACCTCCGGTCGGTCGGCCGAAGTGATTCCGCGAGGGAAGGCTGTTCCTCCATTGTTGCGGAGAGCGAACCGGAAACGGGGCCTCTTCGAGGAGGGCGAGGAAAGAAAAACGTTTTCCTTTTCCTGGTACGTATGTGTCTGTGTGCTCTTTTTTTCCCGTTTGAGGGCTTATATGCGGCCATCATATTCCATCGAACCGTGGCGCAGCCGTGTCGCATGTGCCGGGAACCACCACGCGAAGGACCTTCCAGAGCTGGTGACAGTGCGTACCGAGAGCCGAGAAACAATTTTTCACCGACGCGACCCACGCGCGCGCCTCGCAGATCGCTGATGGGCATCAATTCGCTGCCACCCGCCGGGGACACGGTGTGTTTGAGTTGGTTAATTGTTTTTAAAGCACAGTTTTGACACTTTGATCGTCATCACCATCGTGCCGCGGTTTCTGAGTGATATGAGACGGAACGGAAGCCGGGCGAAAAAAAGCCGCACAACTTCTTCGAAGTTGGTGACGCGTTCTCAGAGACAAGAACGACCGAACGCGGCCCGTTACATGCCTCGGCAATCACGTTGTCCTGGCGCGCTAGGCGCGCTGGTGTTTCGTCGGAATGTGACAAATTGATGGTGTTACATTTTGACACCACACAGCATCCGCGAACGATGGCGGCGTGTTGCATCTGCACGATTCTCCCGCTAATTGTGGTGATTGCCGCTGTGGATTGGCTTCCCGGAGGAACCAACAGTTGGTGGAATGTTTAATCCTCCGTCGGAATGCCGAACGAGAATTCTGTGGTTGTGAATGCTGGCTACACGCGCTGTTATCCTTACGTAAGATGTGCACCTGGCCGAGGGTTAGGGTACGCGGCTTGTAACAATCCAGTGCAGCTATTCGCACACAAGATATTACGAGGTTTTAGAAGAGCGTGAAAGTGGCATTAACTGTAACAATCGAAACGCTCTGCTAGTATTTACATGTGAAAAGAATCTGTGCTTTACTTTCTCGATGTTTAGTTTGATCAAAAATTCATGTTAACTGTAATAACAATTAACTACAACTATGTATACAACTACAACTACAACAACTACCTAACGAAATACAGTTCATCATCCGAATATTGGAATAATACGTGAAAACATCAATTGAACCAGAGCAGATTTAGTCAATAATTAGTAGTAACACGCTTTTGAATAATTTCTGATATTCAAATGCAGCAAAATTCACAAGATATTGTTTTGTTTCCCAGCTTGTAAGATGGCCAAATGCTTGAAGTATTGTAAACTAGTCAATGAAGATCGTCGAATGGCTATAAATGTGTGTTTTAATAGTAAAAGTGACAAGGATATGGTAAAAATATTCGACAAAAGCGAAGCAGCAGTGGGGAAAATAATTAAGACTATTCACATGGAAATTGTGTTAATCGTAGAAAAGCAAAGTTACACAATTAATAAACCGAATGATTTTTTTCATCGGCATCATCATTATTTGAAATCTATAAATACGGCCCGGTCCGTTCTTCTAAGATTAAAAAAAAATCATTTGAAACCTAATTGATTGTGAGCAAACGTGCTCAGGACAGATGGCATGACTCAACTGTAGCTATGAGAAGTTGAATTTGTAGCCTTAATGGGGCCTAATTGCGTCGGAGGTAAGAGCATAAAAGGTTTTATGCTCTAGGAATGCATCTTTTAATCACTAACTGGCCAGTTAGTGATTTAACCAGCTTGTTTATTACAAGGGTAAAGTTAAAACAAGCGAAAGCTAGACTGCTCAAGTTCCGAGCTACATGATGAACGTATCGCAATTTTACAGCCACAGTAACTGTTGAAAAACAACATCGGTTTTGTTCGTAAAATTTATTTGTTTACTCTAATCACTGCTAAAATTACCACCAGGCCTTCAAATGAAGTATCTGTATTGGCACCACTTCATTTAAATACTATCAAACGCATCACACTACCTTATTGGTGGTTATTTTCTGCTATGGAGTCATTTATAAAGCTATGAAGCACTAATTCCAAGACTTATTGGATTGGAACTTCTATGCTTTTGGAGACCCTTTTCTTGAAATCTGCTCAAATGTGGCTCACCCATCGCCACGTTTTTCTTAGTTCAATAGACATAACGCAGCTCTAAGTAACACTTAATCCTAGATCCTACCATTTACAGCTATTACGGCTTCTACATCAAAACTGTAAGTATTTCTCCATCGAATCGAAAGTGTTTTATTTCATAAAAACCTAACACAACGTCGACGACGACGACGACGAAGACCTCAGACAGATGAATCGCTGCCCCGGCCCATTCGTTGGTCTGGATCGAGCCCAAGGATTAAGGACCTTTGGGGAGTTTTGTTTTTCATTACCCATTTCATTTTATTGCCCAGCTTTTACAGGCGTATTTGTGCGCCCCGGACCCGTACAGCAGGACCACCGACTGGTGGAAAGAGGTGTGTTTCGGTCGGCATGTTGGGCCCCGGCAGCGGCAGCGACGGCCGGAACGAATGTTTCACGGAATTGGATTAGTAAAGTCTGATACTGTGTGGGGGGGAAGAAAAAACCTCGAAAACCCCGGAAAGCCCCGGAAACGTAAAAAATGCGCCACGCAAATAACGCGCGCGCGGGCGCCTGTTGCGGCCAATAATAATCAGTGCGTGCCGATCGAGGATCGGCGATGGTTCCCGGCGACCGTTTAAAGCCATCACGAGAAACATTCCTAAGCCAATCCCCGGGACCGCGGGACAGCGCATAAAAATCAAGACTGTAAATGATTTGGCGCGCGGTCCCGTGCGGCCCGTTTGGGTGGATTCTTCTTCTCGCTTTCTTTTTTTCCCAAGTCTAATCCATTCCATTTCCATCCCTTTTGATCGTTTACTGGCCCGTCCCTTTGCCGAGCGGCGCTTTTATATTTTACGGTCGATATTTATAAGTGATTATAATCTTAATACTTCAGCAAACCGGAAGAGCGTGGCCGCCGGATCAGCGGAGCGCTTCACGATGTTTCCCGGTGTTTTCCGTCCGTTTCGGACACTTGGCGTGATGCGCAAACCGCAGCTTGCCATTCCCCCCGGTCACTGGACCGCTCTTAAGGACGGCCGGGCGCCTGATGGGCCACTCGGCCACCGTTGCTTAGCGCCGTTTCCAAATTTCGGCCATTTCGTTTTATTCACTGACAATACGGTTTTCACTCACCGAGACCGGTGGGGGGGGCGGTGGTTCGACACCCCACGCCCACCGCCAGCCATCAAGCTTTCCCTCCGCCGCCACCACCGTCCCGGCGGTGGCCGGTTGTTTGCCAATCGAGCAAACCACAAAACCCGCAAACTTCAAATAAGCCGGGCCCCAAACAGCCCGGAAGAGCCATCAAGAAGGAGGCCCTTCACAAGGGCCCGAAACAAACGGCACTGGAAATGAAATCCGAAGCTGAAATATAAAATAAAAAGGCGGACAATTTGCTCGGGTGGTTTATTAACGATGATTATGCCTCAATTCAGTCCGTTTATCACCAGCACGAGCAGCAGCAGCAGCAGCGGCGGCGGCGGCAGGACCACCGGAAACCGACACCCGGACGAATTCTTCGCATTAGCCAATAAACGATCGCTCGGCTCGGCTACCACTGGCTGGGTGGGGATTTTCGCAACGACAGAGAAGCCAAAAGAAATCGGTATCCTTGCGCTGGACGGGCCATTAGGATGGGTCCGGGAACAAGCGGATTTAATTGACTAACGTCACGTTTTGAAGCGCTCGGCGGGCATTTACTCGCGCTGACGGATTGGGGTAGCGTAATTCGGGATCCGGATCTTGGGAGGGTGGCCGTTTTTTTTATTACAATCATTTCTTCGCATCCCGCCGTTCCGACACGGATTCGCTGACGCTGACCATCCCAAACGGACATCACTCTCCTCGAGACCCCTCCCGTTGGAAACATTCTGTTTATTTCCCGGTCATTATGGGAGACTGATTTTTATGGCCTTCCCCGTCCCATTCCCGGGACCGGGACATCCCGACTCAAACCCGGGCGGACCGGACGGGGTCCGGAGATTGTGAGCCATCGGCGATGGCTTGGTCGGAGGATTTTAAATGTGAAATGGAAACCCATCAACAGTCAAACCAAATGGCCACGGCCAACCAGCGGGCCAGCCCTTATGGGCCCGGCGGGGGAAGAAAGCCGGTAAGCTAAATGAAGGCTCTAATCGCCTGTTTTACGGTTTGCTGCTAAGACTTTCGGTGGGGCTCGCTTACGCTCGCGGTCCCGGTCAAACGGTAATGGAAATGGGAAAACATTGGAAAAATCGGCGGAACCGTGGCATTGGCCAGCGGCAACTGTGGCGGTGGCAGTTTTGTGGTATCGGAGAGGGGGCGGACAAACTTTGGCCGGGCGCCGGTACTGCAGTGAACCGCGCGTCTGAACCCCTTTTTTCCCCGGGGACAGTCTTATGAGCTTTGGACTTCGGAACAAATTACAGGCCGGATTTGTGTCGGTTGGCCGTGTTGGTGGGTTGTCATCGATTTGTCAAGTTTATTGAAGGCGCTTTATTCGCGAACCATTTCACGGTTGACGGTTATGTCTGCTGTCAGCTGATTAATGTATCCCTCTCGACTGAGCACGACTTGGCGACCGGGCTCTGGTGGCGAATTTTTAATTTTACGCTTCGCGGTAAGGTTTAAGTTTTTTTTTGCACTAGGGATGCAGCGACTTATTTTTACTGTATCAATTAAGTCAATAGGAGTCTCGTTGATATTTTTGACTTGGCATATCCATAATAAATTTTAAATATTGCTTTGCGAGTTTTGGTATACTATACTGCAAGTAAACTTCATCAAATACGACAGTAAATCGTAAAAAATAAGAAAGTAAAGTAAAAAGTAAAAGTCAATAAAGTAAATCGAAAGAAAATATGACTGTTGGCATTGCTCCATGAGAGGCAACTAATCGGGAAAGGTAAAGCAATACGATTTCCTCCGTATTCAGTGACACTAACACCCTGCACTTGAATTCTTTTTCCTTTTCATACTTAAGTGAGCTACCTGGTCATTATTGTGTCTCACTGTAGTTGTTACTTTTTAGGATTTCAAAACTCAACTCAACTCAATGAGAAAAACTTATACAAATTAACCTCTTTTCAATATTTACTCATGTCAGTGACATTTGACGTATATAAAATTTGATTGCCGGTTATTGTTCTTAGTTTCTTTCAAAATCCAAACTGACGGTCAGAATGTAAACTTGTTTCAAAAATACTGATTATCCAGATTCCGATACATTCGATACTAAGTTACAAACAACACACGACTTGAAAATTGTGGAAAGACTGTGGAAAAACAACCGTTAGATAGTACTGAATATTAAACTTCTATTATTAATTAAAAAATTATTTTTTTTTATTATTAGAACGGACAGAGCCGTACCAAGCACCAACTCAAAGTTGATATACTGCCAGGACTCGAACTGACGCCTGTCGCATAGAAACCGATTGCTCGGTGCAGTGCAGACGGATGAACACTTCTAAATATGTCGAAAGTTGTAGAATAGCAACCGGAAACTGTAACTGATTAGAAGCAGGTTTTGTTTGTGTACACATCAACTTTATCGCCACATGTTGTCATCGTCCATCGCTTGATATCGCTACGTTTTTTTATAATCGAAAGATTAAGCTCTTTAAGTTTCGTAAACCCCTCACGCCACTACTAATTCGATAATTGAAGCTGTACAAAATTTTTCAATTTTCCCAACCATACCGTAATGCGCAAATTGCCCTCGAGAAACATTACGATCGCTTCGACCGTAAACGGTAGCGTGGAGACTGAGCGACTATAAAAACATTATGAACCGTTTAATGAATAATGAGATAAGGTTGTCATACGCCGTGCGAGTAGTTTCCCATGAACCGTTTAAGAAGGCAACGATTTCAATTACGATTTATGATAAAGTTCGACCCATGCTAACAGCAGCGGCGACAATCAAACATCCCACCGGAGGCCGGACCCCATGAGCATGCCACAGGCCGTGACGACGTGGTGGCCGGAACGATCCGTCACAAATCGGTCACCGGGGACAAATTATTCGTTCCCGTGGCCAACCACGGGCACGGGGTGACAGACGTTCGAACAGTAACGGCCTGGGGAACGGCACCACGCTTATCTGCCATCGGCCAAACAGCCAGATCGGGGCCGCCGTCGTTTTGGTGTTGATCGGACCTTCCGTGCCCGGGCCACTTTCCGTTTTCCACGATTTTTCGTTTCCAGTTAAATGCCACCCCAAAAGCCGGACCGGTGACACGCACGGCCGGCTGAGCGGGGCCATTAAAAGTGCTGCCCCGGCGCCAGTGCACCTTCCCGCCTGTTGCCCCCGTAGCCCCGCGGCGAGCGGGACGCACCGCGTGCTTTCAACAGGTATTTGGCAATAAAATATGCTGCTTATGAAATTTAATAATAAGATTTCTGGCCGCCCCCGGCCACGGCCGCCCCCTGAGTGGTCCATAAACTGAGCGACCTTTGAGTGATGGATGGAGCCGTGCGTGCGTGCGAGGGTTTCACCTCCTTCAACACATTGTTGTTCGCCCAAAACGTTCGGTTTCGAGGAATGATTTCTTTTTCGATGCCGTTCCTGCTTGGGTTCCGGGTTTTTCCGGTTTTTCTGTATAACCCTCCGGCACCCGGGGTTGGCGGGGTTTCCGCGAAAACGGTGCTCCTTTATTGGGGAGTAAGGGGAAAGATTTCACCTGCGTTCGACAGCTGCCGGTGTGTTCTGCGTTGATTTACCACGAACGGTATGCGCGCGCTGGCGGGCGAATCTTTCCGTCAACTTGACGATACTTGGCACGTAAAAGACGGCCGAAATATTTGACGAGATATGTCTGATCGATTTTTCCGCCGTGTGAAAGCCCCCGTGTTGTCTTTGCTTTGGCTATAAGCGCAATAAAGAAAGAATTTTTCGTTTTCCACTTCAATGCACGCATTTCTCGGAACACCTTCGGCATGTCAAGTCACGACGGTCGCGCGAGACAATTTGCTCAACAGTCGTTCTGGTGGAACCGAATATTTTGGCCAACGACGGAGCTGGTGTTTGTGGAGAAATCAAAACATGCAATATGATGGACGGCCGCAGCACGCAATCTAATCACGTCGGTTGGTAGTTGTGAGCCACCAGGAAAAATGTTACATTGATAAACGTTTTTCATTAGTTCACTAGAGCCTCCTCAAAATGTGTGTAACAATTCGAAAGCTTTACATACGGTTAAAGACACAAGTGTCAACGATCATTTGATTGAAATGATGTGTTGAAAGCATTGGTCTGGCATTAGGCTAAGCTAGTTCTGAAAAAGGCATCCACCAAGCACTCATTTTTCTCAAACATATGAAACAATAAGGCCACCTAACAGTGCACGTTGCATCATGTGGCATTCCACGCAAGCCTTCCACTGTCAAACTATCGATGCCTGAGGAATGCCATCCATTACATGGGCTACCTGACAACTCCAACACGGTCCAAACAGACCAGCCACCAGCTAATGGGAGTGCTTCTCGAACCCAAGATCTGCACCCCTCGATCACACTACAGTACATTTCTCGGCAAACGGAGGGACCACCAGAAACACTTGGCCAAGAACTCGCTTGGAGGACTAACCACGCGTGGTAGATGAGGCAAATGTGTATCAGAACAACCTAAAGTGGCCAACATCTGATTCTGCGACCGGAGCATCGGTCTACTGTTGCAATATGTGATGTATTTCTGTCTAAAACATACCATATTTAACTTATGCAAACATATCAGCTGTTTTAATAACAGCTGCTGGAGAAATATTTTGCTATGTGTAACATTTTACTCATTACCCAGTAGGAAAAAGTTGAAATGAAGCCATCACTAATTAAATGAACGATTGGACACCAAATTGGTTTGCAGAAAATATTTTAGAGCAAAACTTTGTTGTATTAGAAAAGAAAATAAATCGTTTAGCAACAGAAAAACGTGTTACAATTATTAAAACCTTATACAAAAGTGTGGATTCGAAGACGCTCATTTTTCCATCAACACTTTCTTCAGCGACTTCAGAACATTTTTCACTTGGCCGCTACTAAAGCAAGCAAAATTACAACATCTGGGGCACTGAAAATCTTCAATTGATTGAAGAGAGGCCATTACATCGCAAAAAGGTTCATAGGACTCAACTTTTTCAACAACGACAAAGGGAAGACCACTACCGTCAACTCCGAGCAATACCGCCAGAAGATAACAATTGTTTTTTTGGTTTACAATTGTAAATATCGACATAGAAGGAACACACGAGACTTTGATGAGCGTATAATTTCGCGTTTTGGTGATGTCAGTTTCCCACTGGACGATAATATTTTACAAGCATAATGGCAAAGTACATACTTTAAGATAAAAATAATAATTAGAAGCTTAAATTTTCATGTGTTATATTTAAAGTTTGTTTTTGAAACCCTGACGAAATTGATGACCCGGTAGAAACATGTCAAACTTCTAACACCACACACACAAAAACACACACACAGACAAAATACACGCATGCAAAGGTTGCGGTTTTCTCTTTTTATTGTAATTAAAAAAAAGGTACCACTGGCTCCACGCAGCAATAACTTACGTCCGATTGCGCTTACGCTAAATGACTAAACTTAGAAGCCCTTCTTCTGAAGGGCCTTGATGTCCTGGTCGCCGTAATAGTCCTCGCTGAAAAGGGGGAAGGAAAGATGGGTTAGACTGGCGGAACTGTTGATGGTAGTGCAACGTAACGCAACAAACCCGGCCCGGTCCCAGTTTAAGGAAGTTACCACCGGAGTCAGTAAAGATCGAGAGAAAGTTTGGTCAACGTTACCAGAAACCCTTTTATGACACAAAACAAGACGCACTGCTTTCGGATATATCATTGTGGTGCTGCTGTCTGCTGTGAACCGGTGTTCAGTGTTCTGAACCAACGTGTCCGTAGTAAGTGCGTAAGTGAAGTCAGTTTAAGAAACACAAACGAAAGTTCCTCGGCCGCTCGGAACTTCTCCAGAAACGGTTAGTATCGGCAGTTAGGGAAGGTAGGCGCCCAGAAACGGTGACCAGATGACCACGATGGGGACCAACCCACAGTCCAGACCCAGGCCCCAGAAAGGATGAATGATGGTGATGAAGGGTTGAGTAGGTGTGGATGGCGAAATAGGAGCGAGAAATGTGTAACGGTTTTAAAGATTTTTTTTATTATTTCATTTTCTTTAGACTTTAAACTCCCCGGGTCTCTCCGGCTGTGGCCGAGTGGCCCCCGTTCTCTCTCACTGTTCCTCTCTTTACGTGTCTCTCTCTTTATCTCTCTGGTCTAGTCGCAGTTTCGTAAACCTACTAATCAGACTACTGTAGCAAAACTGTTGATGAAAACAAAACTGTTCTGTGGCGTGGCGTCGTCGTCGTCGTAGTCGCGAGTTTTCCAATTCCAAGTTCCAAGGACCTTTCACCAGCTAGGGGGTCCGACTGAGTTCCGGGCTCTACCAAAACTTAGTTGAGTATTCTTCTGCTGGCGGGGGCAAGGAAAGGGACATCGCCTAATTATTAGGCGGGGGTTTCGGGAGAAGGCAAAGGGCCGACAGCGGAAATCAACCCCCGCGCGGTGGTACAGAGTACGAGCTTCGCAATAAATAAGTTAAAATGAGACATCGTCAATCTGGCGGGCGGTTGGGCGGATTACGGGGGGTGTCCTGCGCTGTCCCGCAGAGGACACTAGGCGCACGTACAAACACACGGCACACGGTACCACGAGCCATACTCAGCGTACGGCTTGAGTTTGGCTGTGAGTGTGAGTTTCGCGGACGAACAGCGCACAGAACAACCCCCCTCATGTCGATTGTAATGGCTCCGTGCGGGGCTGGTGTGGAGGTACGAGGTCGGTGGGGGGGATGTAATCAGAGTAGGTGGCTCAGACGGGCAAAGGATGCCTTGCGGCCGGACGGTTTACAGCTCCACTTGCTGAATGCTTATCACTTAAAGGGTTCGTTTAGAATCCTGTGCTCCGATGCCGTTGGCTGGCTGGGTGGGTGGCTGAAGTGAGGGGCGGCCTGGGGCCTCAGAAGAAAGAAGTGATACGTTCGCGTAAGCCAATAACGCATTCCTCCCGCACTCCCGCACAAGGCGTCCCTTATCGTAAGGGATCCCGACCCAACCCGTTAGCCAACCCGGTCGTAGACGTCAATCTCCGGCTCCCGGGAGGTGGCCGGGTCGGGCCGGGCGGACCATTGATTAGGCGTCGGCTACTCCTGTGTGCCGGAAGGCGCGTATTCTGAGGGCTATTTGTTTGATTTTTCCTCCTGCCTGCCCGCCCCGGGGTCTCGCCACGTCCCGGACCTCGACGATGGTTGTAAAGTAGCAATTTTAAAAGTATTTTCTTGGCCCTTCTTCAGCGCGAACTACTCTCCGCTTCGCATCGCCACCCTTCGCTGTTGTTCTCCCTTATCGCTCACTCCCTCTCTCTTTTGCTTTCTATTTATCTTTTGATCTATCTCGTTCTCTCTCTGCATCTCACGGTTGCTGTCAGTTTGTAACGTTGGTTCCTGCCACTCGTCGTTCACTCGTCCTTTTTCTGTGTGTTTGTGTGGATTCCTATCGGTATGCTGTATATCTCTAGCGTTCCCTTCCCGCCCCCCGCGGGCTCTTGTGACGGTCTATCCCCGCTCGCGCATCCTCTAGTTACTGTCCTTGGACGGTGCCGGACGGTTGGACTTAACGTTAGCTTTGGTGGGAGTGGGCGCACCACCGGACTGGCCGGCCAGACCGGCAAGGAGCTCACCCTTGCGGATGCTCTTCAAGTCCAAATCACCGTAGTAATCTTCGCTGTAGGTTGAGGTGGGAGATTAGATGAATGGTTAGAGAAAAGAATTAAGAATTATTCACTCAACATGAAACGGCGGGCGGCGAAGGCAAGGCATATGCGTATGCGTAAGCGAGGGAAGTGGGCGACTCAATTGGCTAGACTTCTACAGTTTCAGTTTCCGGAGTTTTGGAGCGTGCTGTGTGGTGTAACGACGCTAGTAGGTCGATTTGGAAGAAAGGGTTTGGATGATTTCAGGAAGCTCAGAAAGTCGAGAGAGTCCATGATGCGCGATAGGTCGGATTAGACTTGAAGGAACCCATCGGTAGGGCCCGTCTCTAGGGCGGTTCCCCGGAGTTCAGTAGAGTAGAAAGTAACGGAACCAAATTAAGCCAAAAACCACACACACACACACACAAACAAAGAGCTCGAAAGCATTCGAAAGCGTCAGAGAAAGGGCACAAGCTCCAAAGGGGGGGCCTGTGTGTTAGCGCTTACCATCCGGGAACGTCCTCCGGGTCCTCGCAGTTGCCGGTACCGTCAGCTTCGCCAATCTTGAAGACCGTTCCGATCGGGCAGCCGTACTCGCGGGCGACTCCCTCCAGGCAGATGTAGTACTTGCGGCAATCCTCCAGATGGGCATGTCGCGAGAACGACCCAGCGTTGGCGATCTCACCGGCAGCGGGGCAGGAGAATCCGTTGGCTACCTCTGTAAAGTCAAGACATAATCGAATCGAGCAGCGTTAGTGACACGGCCAACTGGAACTCTCAAGACCGGGGACCTACCTTCGTTTCTGCACTCCGGCACCTGATCGGCCCACATGCACACACGCGCATCACGATCGTAGGCCAGTCCGGGCGAGCACTGGTAGCGCGAGGCCTCACCGTTCCAGCAGTTCCAGAAGACGTCACACTTGCCCGCATCCGGGAAGATACCGTACAGACGCTCGCAGTGGGACGTGGAGATCGGAGGTTCTACAAAACGGTATCAAGGGAGCGTTAGAAATTTTACAACACACATCGTTAAAAACACATCGTTACAGAAAGCAAATAAGATTGGTTGTGGCCGGATAAGAAGAAAAAGCTACTGGAATCGTTTGCTACACATTGGACCGAGTCGCAGTTCCCCCCAGGTGGCACAGGTGACAAGTATGCCAATTATCGACACCTGCCCACCCGGTGGTTGGATCGGCTAATCCACGGCAACCATTGTTGCTGTAGCGTTGGAAACGATAACTTCAACGCGGCCTCCAGCTTAACTCATCATCGGTGCGTGTCGCAATCAGTTAGCGGTAAAAGAGTGATTAGCATTATCTATCAGGCATCGGCTCAATCCGCGGAATCGCGCCGATGTCCTGTTTGTACGGCTTCGGTTCTCATAATCCGATCAGAGATGATGTCCCGCTCACTACATCAAACGCGTGAGTGAGAGTGAACTAGTGACAGAACTCGTAGCTGGTTGGAACTCGACCCAATGGCGACTAATGAAAACATTCCTATTGCTTCCGGTCGTGTGGAGCTGGTGAGTCGGAATGGCAATAAGCTGGGGAAAAGCGCGAAAAGTTGGTTAGTTCACAAAACTGACCCGAAAACAATGGCGACCAATTCCGGGTTCGGAAAATGGGCAATCCAACCCGATTGGGAGGTTGGCGTCCGATTAAATCACGTGTAATGGACAAATTTATAGGCGTTTAATTAATTATTAGAGGATCACATTGCAGCGCTGGCGAGTTGTGCTACGGAACGCTAAGCGCTACGCTCGGCCGTGCTGCGGAACTCGACCCTCGAATAGGTTGGAGATGGAAAATTTAATATAATTTTGAAATTTAATTTATCGCATTCATCGCGGGCATCCACCGCAGCCAGCTGGCTTCGAGAGGGAGAGAGAGGAAGCCATCGGCCAGGATCATGCCGGATTGGATGGTTTATTGGTCTTTTGGGGTGTGGACTGGGTTGCCCATTGGTTTACTTCCGCGAAAAGCCACGTGCCACAACAGCCGGAACGCGGTGGTTCTAGGCCAAGGGCGACGTCCAAATGATGCGGTCCAAACTCCACGTGAGACCCCGGAGTGAGCAGCAACACGAAGCTAACCCCATTCGCGGATGCCTAAATAAATACTGGACGACCAGCCGACTCGGTGGGGGTCGGTGGATGCAAAACAGGCACAACATACCTAGCTGGGTGCGGTCGCCACAGTCCACGTTGTGCAGGTAGTCGCAGTTCTCCGTCAGGTACTTGGAGTCTGACGCGTCGAAGGCCAAACCATTGCCGCAGGTCTTCAGCTCGGACACGTTGTTGTCGCACTTCCAGTACTTGTCGCAGGAGCTCTGATGCGGGTAGAAACCGAAGTCATCCGGACACTTGAAGCTCTCCTGGGCCACAGCTGAAAAAATGGAAAAACAACGCAGAGAGAGTGGATTAGAGCAGCCTAAGAAGCAGGTCGTACGTGAGACATTGGTTGGACAAAAACGCAAGCCCGCAAACAAGTCGAGTCCTCGCGGCGTTATCTCGCGGCACAGGACGCATCGGACAGTTGGGTGAGTTAAAATTGAAACTTGGATCCGCCACAGAGCGCGATGATTGGGTGTCATTTTTCAAAGTACCCTATCCTTAGGTCCGGCCGTCCGGCCAGACTTGCGCCTAAAACCACACTAACACCGGCCGAACCCGATGCGGGCCGGCCCCGAGAGATGATGGATCGTTCGCCACCCACCGCGCACACCGACCCGGACCCGTGATCAGGTGAATGATTTGTGACCTGTCGGATTTGTCGGCATTTTTTCTTCCAAGAGCGTTCTGCCGGGTGCTTTCGTCACTTTGGTCCAAGTAGTCTGCATCTTGCGCGTTTTGCTGGTTGTTGTGCAGAGTTTTTGGACCTCTCGCTGGTCGGTCCAGGGTGAAAATTAATCCAAATGCACGCCAAAACGTGATCTATGTCTCGGTATCTATCGGTGGCTTGTACTCGTTTTGTTGTGCCATTCGCAGTGTGTCCAGCAAAAAGTGCCGGTGTCTGAGGTGAAATATTACTGACGAGAGATTTGTTGCCATTTTTTTCGTACTTTTTAAATTATTCACCACGTCAGCCGACGACGACCGCGACGACGGCGGCAACGTCACATGATTAATGAACTCATCCCGACACGGTGAAGCGTCAGGGGTTTTTGGGGAGATTAAAAGTTGACAAGAAATTTAGATTCAAATGAGCCCGGGCCGGGTGCACACCTGGGCGCGATGCTAATGATATTATGCGGCCGGATTTTGGAAATCACAGCGCGCCCGCTTTTGCTGTGACTCACATAAAAGCGGCCCAGTCCCTTAATCCGCCCACGTGGCGGCGCTACGTGGCGGTTTCTGATCTGACAGACGCCACCAACAAAACCGCAAACCACAATATGGACCGCCCGGCCCGCGGCATCCCGGTACCCGGCACTTGATGACAGCGGTGGGATAGTGCACGCTCTCCTTTCCGAGCGCAACACACACACGGCGGTGGAGTTCAATAAATCTTCGGCCACATCGCATAAATTTTCGGTCGCCGATAATAATTACACACCGTAATTAGTCGGTGCATTTTTATCGCTTCGGAACGATCTTTAATTTATGCTCTCGGGTGACCTTTCAACTGGCGATAATTTACACCCACCCAGCCACCCGGGGATGGCCCCCCAGCACGGAACTGGGAGTTAAGAAAATGAGGGGTGCTCCGATGGAAAACGGCGGGCAAGAAAGCCGCCGACTCGCGCTCGACGTGACATAACTTCGAGTGGCAAACATAATCGCGCTCCACATAAAATCGCTCATTAGGATCGGTGCGTCGCAAGTTGAATAATCGTTTTTTTTTCTCTCTGCGAATGCTCGCGACCGTCGTCTTATGGCGTCTTTTGTGACATATTTGGTAATGCGTGCGCCGTGCGTACATTATGCTTTGCCGGGCGTTTCATGCTCGGTTTGGCTCGCGCCGAACATAAGTGAGCCTCGCGTCATTAGGCGGAGCGCGCAACATACGCGAGCACTTATGCTGGCTCCGAAGGAAAGAAGAAACGAAAACATGAAAAGAAACTGAGCAAAATGGCTGAACTAATCGCGCTCGTTTCTTAATTAGTTTAGCCACAGCCATTGCCGTGCAATCTCAAGCGGTCGGCTCAGCCCGCGTCTTGCAAGACCCTCATAAAACCTCACCGAGCATAACGCCACAATGCGGCTGCTGCTGTGTGTGTGCTTTCGTTTTCTCGGACCCCCCCCCCGACCGGATCGTTGCAATCTTCGGGGGTGGGCCGGAGAAAAGCATAAACTTTCGCTCTCAATTTCACGTGCCAATTGGCCGTGCGCTCGGATCGGGCATCCGCGCCGGGTTCATTCAACTCGTGGTGATCGCACCGAGAGAGTGGAGCCTTCCGGAGTGTGTTCAGGGGACTGAGTGGCTTTCCCACGGCGAGGTCAGGCCTTTCGCGCTCGCTTCCTGCTCGCGTCCGGACCACTTTTGACCGTGAACGGTACAACGGTTTGGTCGGTACACCCGCGAGAGACCTCCTCATCCACCCGTTCTGCGGGGTGAACGACCCCGCGCGTGGCAAAGTGAAATCGAAATGGCAAAGATGGCTGTCTCCGGGCGGGTAACCGTGACACACCGTGAGATTTGCGTGCCCAATGCGCCGTGCTGTAATGGTCGCTCTAACAGCGAAGCGATCAACCGCCACCTACTCACCGACCACCGCCCCTACAGGCTCCCCGGAGGGTCCGCAACAAATCCGCGCCTGATTAGATCTTATTATCGCAAACCCTTTCCGCAGGCGTCCGCAGTGCCGCAGCAGCAATCGCAATTATCGCGCTCCCAGAACGGATCGCGGAACAGGAATCCCGGTCCCGGTGCCCCCTCATACCATTTGCTTTCAGCACCGAATGGCGCCCGAGGCACCGGAACAAAAGGAGGCGTCGCGCGCGCCATGATAAGACGTAGGGGTTGTCTCCTCCTAAGGTCCTGACGCGCGCGCTGATTATCTCCATTGTTATCCGTGCCGACGACGATGCGACGGGGGCGAGACTCGGGCCTATATTTATTTTACTTCTTTTTCTTTTATTACATCATGAGCCGCGTGATTGTAAGAAAATGTTGTCTCTGGGCCGAAGGGCTTTTATGATGCCGAAACGCAGCTTCAAACTTCAACCCTTCGTTGGGCCGTTGTCAATCGGGCGACATTAAGCGGGAAATTGTGTGCACACACACACACACACGGGCACGGAACGCGGAAGTCGCGCAATACACACAAAAGCCAGCAAAAGGGCGCCCAGGCGACAAACGAGCCGAGCCAACTTTGGCCAATAACCGTTTATTATCCACACGATCGTTTGCCGTCGCCCCGATCGCAGAGAGATGTTCAGATAACAGTCTACGTGCGTGTGTTGGTGTGTGTGTGTGTGTGTGTGATGCTCCCGTTGTTGATGTTTGTTTGGTGAACGAAGATTTGATTTTAAACGATTGTTTGCACTGCGCAAAGCGGTTCAGGCCGCTGCGAGGACTATTTTTTTGTATCGAATCTTTGCGGCCGTTTCTCGGAACAGTCGCATAAATTTGATGTTATCATTCGTTTTCCCAAAGAACCCGTCGCGGTTTTCCTCATCGCAGGATGGGATGCGTATTTCGCAGAACGCCCAACCCCCCTGGTAACCCCCTTCTTTGCGGTTCGAGATTGCCTCTTTTTCCATTTGCCTAGTACGAACACCCGCCACGAGAGGGCGCTCGCGAGGTATCCGGTGACAGCGCAGGCAGCTCCCGAGGAATTGGTATTTATGTGTGACATTTCAATCGCTGTTTGCGACGTCGACGGTTGACGTTCCGCTGAAATCAACACCACAATCCGCCGGCCAATGGGTTGTGTAATGGGCCGCCGCCCATCGACAATAGAATTTAATTAACACATAAATAAGCCAGTCTTCGCTGGTGGGTTCTGTCGCCAGGTCGGCCACTGGACTAGCAGGCCTACGTCACTGTCACCGCGAACACCCGGGGCAGAGGTCCGGGTCGTCCTCAAAAGCTCTCTGACTTCGACCCCATGAGAGAGGGTCCTCGGATCGGGGAATGCAGCTAACGAAAGGCCGACCGTGGCCGTAACTCACTAACCGACCGCCATTTGCACGCAAATACAGGAAGCCGCACGGTGACTCCGCTGACATGCTGATCTGGTTCACCTTTTCCACAGTCGGCCCCAAGTCGGTGGCCTCGGCAGCGATCCAGGGTCCGGGTGTTCCGGACCGCCGAGCCAAGAAAAGTGAAAGTGAAACACACGTGGTATGAAGTGTAAAGAATACGCCAAGGCGACGTAGCTAGCGTAGGGAGTGTAGGTGGTGGCCGAGCGTGATCCGCCACTTCGAGCGGTCTTCCGTATTTCCAGTTTCCAACACCGAGTCCCCACCCCCTCAGCCAACGGATTGCTAATGAATTGCAAAATTCGAACACCTCCGATCTCTCCGTGGTGATCGAGGATCGAAATTCGATTGCGCAATCCCAACCAGAAACCAGTCCCAGACCCGCCGTCGATAACGGTAGCTCGGCCGAACTCCGGGCCCGGGTGACACAATCACACACACCGGTTATGTCACATCGACCACACATCTTTCCGGGGGGCCTTCGCAGCGACTTCGCAGCCTCCCGGGTTGGGCCGAGCGAGCAAACATCACGCGAGTCTCTTACGAAATGCCGGAATGTGGAATCTGGCGGAGTGGCGGTGTGGATTTGAATACGCTCGCTGCTTGGATTGTGACATTAGAAAGCGGCGGTCCAGCGGTGGCTCCCTCTACCGGCCAAATGAACTGAGCGACGAGATGGGCGCTTAGAGCAACTTTTGCACCTTTTGTGGGCCAAGTTCAGCGTAGCGCAAGATTGTCGCTGCCCGCTGGGACATCCTCCGACGGGGGTACTTGCGCAATTAGTGGCCGCTTCCGACCCCCTTGTGTTGGCCACTCGTCGGTGCCGCGGACTTCAATTGCAACCGGGGTGGCCTTACTTTCTAATCCGAAGATCCGTCACGAGCCAATGAAGGTCAGTCCGCGTGTGAGGCGACAATCTTGACGACAGAGCGCGAGCGAACGCTGCTCTAGATCTGGCAGGCAGGTGACAGGATACGCTGGTGGACCCATCCCAACAAGCTCCGGCCGAGTGGGGGACCGACACTCGGCACCAATCGGTCGGTAATTGCCGACCGTTTGTCCTCGATCGGTACGCGCGCGCTGCTCCACTTTCACAACCGCGCCATCCGCGGTGGGTCTCTTCGGTGACGTGTTGCCGGCGGCGTTGGAAGGGAACCCAGTCCAAGTCGGCCCCCGGGGAGGGCTTCCTCGGCTGAAAACTGGAGCACAATTGAAAGGCGAGCCCAACGATTCTTCGACAGGCAAGAAGGTCAGCGGTACTTCTGAGGTGTCACTGGGCTCCTCGGCTGTGCCCCGGGGTTGCGATTCAATGTCAAAGAGAGAGGGGCCTAGCGAGAAGCCCCTGAGCCCTCGAAACCAATCCGCCGGTCACCCGGGGCGGAGGGCGAAGACAGGACGCCAAAGCGATTGTTCTGCCTTCTGCCTGGAGAGGTCCGTCCGTTTCTCTCTTATGCAGCGATTCCGTTCAACGTCCAACGAAGAACTGGAGGGTCATTAAAATTAACTAATTTCGTCACGCTCTGTCACGTGTCTCGGAGGAAACGTGCAGGGGGCCGGGTGACGTGGCCGTTCGCACGCACGTCGATCGATCGGATAGGTCGAGCCCATACCCCACAGAGCGAGAGAGGTAATCCGTCTCGTGTTTGTCACAATTTGCTTGGCCCCAGGTTTTTATGGTTCTTGACCGTTACGTACGCGACTCGTGATGGATACGCGTCAGTGAGGACGTGAGCTGAATGCCGGTGGGCCGCTAATTCCGGGCCACTGGACCCCCGCCCGCCGACCGGCCGGTACCATTTCTTCGCACGATTTTAATATCGTCGGAGTGCAAAGGGTACGCCGGTGGAATACTAATTGAGTGATTATCTAACAGCGCGGACCAGCGGGGGGAGCTGGTGCACAGTAAAAAGCATCGATCCAACAAACACATCACGCGCATCACGCATCACGATGACACCGTCGCTGGCGTGTCCGAGGTTACAGCAGACATCAGACGGTGCCAGGTTTGACTTCCAACTAGGCGATAATCTCATTACTCCCGGGAGTTCAGTCCGGACGCCGCACTCTTGATCGGTTCGCGGACCTGAGAAAATGAGACCCGCAAAGAAACGCATCACGTATGCACCGGACGCGCCGGACCAATCCCCACAATCCGGATGAAGCGCCCTTTCATCGATTGTGGTGCACAATGATTAATTAGCGCTCGGGGTCTATGGAGAAGTCCTCGAGCCCGGTGGAGGTGTTTGCAAGTGTAATTTAATTAGGGCGCGCCCTCTGTAGGCGTCGGAACTCCGGGCGATGGACATGTCTTCGTCGGCGACTGCGACGCGACGCCGTCAAATCCGGTGAAATCCCGGCCACAGATCGGAGCCGGAGTGTAATTAGTGTAATTGAACGTATCCCACGACCTCGCGCAGGTGATTAATCTTCCTTCGTCCGGGGAGTGGAGCTGGAAGATTGCCGTGCTCGGCTGGGGGTCAATCGGCTGGGTTCAATCACCCGCGTGGCTCGCTTGGCTAATGACAGGGGTCCATTCAGCCCCCTGCCCGTCCGTCGACAATGTCATTGCTGAGATAATTTCATCCATTGTTACCGGCCGCGGGCGCGACATCGCGAGAGGTCGCCCATTGGACGCAAGTCAGAAGTGCCGAAGACATCCGCCGCCGAGTGCTCCGCCACTCCGAAATCGATAACTGCCGCTGGCTCTCGGCAATCAAGTGGCTTGGTAGTTTCAAGGACATCCGGTCCTGATTGACGGGTGGCCCGTGGGTTTATGGATCGGACGCCAACAATTTGGATACCGCGCAATCGGGGCCGCCACGCCCAACACGGTGGGACAGAACCAGAAAATCAGAGTCTCCACACACAACTCGCACTGGGGACAACGAAACCGTGTGCTCGTTGTGCATAAATTCCACCCTATCTCCTACACGACCAGAATGGTCCCCCCCTCCCCCTCCGCGCGGCACACAGAAACTGGCTGACCTCGACTCATATTTCGAGAAGACGCAAGCGAGCGATGCCAGCGGAGTGTAACAGCGGCGGCGTCGGCTAGCTCTCCACCACACTCTTGGGACGCGCGTGTGCCTTGGACGAGCAGCACGGGGGGTGGCAAGAAAGTCGGTCGGCCCGCGGTCGGGAAAAACCAGTTCGAAACGAAAGCGAAATCTACGATCTCGCGGCGGGCTCTCCCACCAAGAACTCGATCGGACAGAAAACGAAAGCTGAGGTTTTGAGCGCGGAACGCCTATTAGAGCCCCACTCGGCGGCGCCGGCGACTTCCTGTAGCCGTTTCACTCGAGCTGCTGGAGCTGCTGGTCGGGAAGGTCCCTCTCCCTCTCGTGTGGTGGAGCAGCATTAAAGGCAGCCCACACAACACCCGGGCCGTTCTGGTGGCCGACTTTTAGCATTCGTTTCACAATCGCAGCGAATGGAATGTCGCAGCAGCAGACCACTTGGGATGTGGAACCACTCCGAACGGGTTCTGCAAGTGCGTACACTCCGTGCTCTGATGGATGCTCCACACTCCGAAGGGCCCCAGATATGGACAGGGGCAGGCAGGCGTTTATGGTATTGGGGACTATCTTGATGGTACGTACCAGCTCCGAAGAGGGCGATCACGAACACTATGCTATACTTCATTCTGACTGTTCGCACTGCGTCACTCTACAAGGAATTGGGTACACTTGGCACTCGGTTGGGGGGTCTTCGGACACTTTGGGCACTGCGCAGGATCTACGCTCTACGTCAACTAGAGCCACCAGAACTCGCTCTCTTCTTATCGCACACAACTTCCCAACAGAACCACAAACTATTTGGCACCTCGAACAACAACCGGCTCTCGAATCCCGCAGAGTCCTTCAGAGAGAGAGTCACACAGGAGTGATCTATGTAGAGCGCTTGGTCAGGTCAGGTTCCACTAGTTCCCAGGTGCAGCCTGTACGCAGCGAAACTTCCAGCAAAACTGTATTAAAAGGCAATTTTACAATCGGTTTTTATACCCCAGGTAGGTGGAGGAGCGCTGCCTTTTGCTGCGTTCTTCTTTGCGGTGTTCGTCGTGGCCGTGCCGAGCCTGCCGTCTCGCTCCGGCCCTCGCGGCCAACCGACGCGCGAGACACCGAGACACCGTGATTCGCTTGCGCAGACACGCACACCACAAGAGGCAGCGGCACCCACCGTCGGAGGGGGCGGGCTACGACGATCGACCGAAGGGGGGAGCAGGTGCTCCACACCGCGCCGCTCTACTACCCACCCGGTTCTAGGGTCCTAGGCCTAGGCGCGCGATCCTTCTCCGAGGTTCGCGGTGGTCCGCGACATGGTGACGCGCGACGCGAAGAAGGAAGCCAACGGTTGTTGAGCCCTACGCCTGCATACTGGCCCACCCCCCCCAACCACCCTGCCAGCCATCTCCTGGCCCCCTAATGGGCCCGTGTCAGTGTTTTACAAAACGATCGTTTGACGACAAACAGACATAAGTGAGCGAGCGAGCGACCGAGCAGCCGGGTGTGTGTGTGTGTGTCGCGAGGTGGTGATCAAGACAAAGATCGTTGTCCACTGTGGCACGGTGTCGCAGCACACCAACACACACCTCACGGCACGGCTCGGTGGACCCCCCCCTTTCAGCCGCGGTCTGACGCTCGCGAAAGGTGAACAATCTTTCCCTCGGCGAGTGGGTCCGAAGCGGAGGAAAATAATTGGAAATTAGGCAGGAAAATGGGAAAATGCGCCTCACCGCTTTTCCGGCGCCCGCGTAATGGACGTGGGGTTGATCTTGGGGCAGCTTTTCATCCGCCCGGTGAGAGCATTTTCTTCGCGTGACCTTCTCGCGGAACACCCGGAATCGATTACTCACCTGCTCTCACACATCTTGAGGTTCCACCACTCGACGCACGAGGTGTGAGTTTGTGAAACAATAGCACGCGGCTAGGTGTCACCAATCTGTTGCGTTACATAAATTAATAGCTTAATGCCCTTGTGTGCCGCTGTGCGCTTGGGTATTCAAATCACCGAGCGGCGGCATGTCCCGTTACAGGACCGATCGCAGGGTTTGGCTCAGGTTGCAATAGACGATCGAGCAATTCTCAACTCGATGCACGATGCCCATTATTTGGAGGTGTGAATCGGCCGTGGACCAAGACCCGTGCCATTCACTGTTGGAGGGCACAGGTAATACGAGATCGGCTCGAGCAGTGTTAGCGGCGTCAGCGAATTAGGATGAAAGCGATGGGACCCACCGATAACCCCAGCATAGGTTTCAAAATGGTGGCTATGTGATATTTATAACTCTCTGTCTTGGTGGTGTCTTTCGTGGTCTCTCCAGATCACACTTCATGATTGTACTCATCGACGTCATCGGGCCATTTCCATACGCACAAGGAACCTCTGTCCGGAGTTTACTGTCCTTTTTTATATACAGGGTGAATATAAAAAAATGCAACAAAGTAAAACATCATATTTTTTTCATTTTTGATTAAATTTTATTGAATGAAAGCAAAAAATGTCGGAAATTTCATAACATTTTAGAACAAATTAGGTTTGTTCGAATTGGCCACCTTTGGCACGAATTATGGCCTTCAAACGGCCAATGAAACCGTCACACGCTGCCCGCAAGTGGCTCTGCGGTATTTTGTCCCATTCTCGGCGAAGCGTTTGCTTGAGGTGATCGAAAGTTTGGTATTTTTTAGTTCAAACCTTGCTTTCTAAAATACCCCAGGCACAATAGTCCAACGGATTGGCATCCGGAGATTTTGGTGGCCATTGTGCGGTGGAAAAGAAGCGAGGAACCTCATTTTTTAACCATTCTTGGGTGGCGCGTGCTGAGTGCGATGGTGCTGAGTCCTGTTGGAATGTCCAAGGTCTGCGACCGAAATGTTTGCGTGCCCTAGGCTCCAATACACGCTTCAGAATATTTTGCGATAATATTCGGCATTTATTTTGACGCCACGATCGATTAATACGAGCGGATAGCGACCATCGGCTGTTTTGGCGGCCCACACCCCCACCATGGCTGGCGCTTGAGTTCTGGTGGCCAACCGAAGGTGTAAATTTTCAGCTGACCTCTCTGGCAAGTAAACACGATCATTTTATTTGTTTACAAACTGCTGGATAACGAATGGTTTCTCATCGGAGAAAACCAAATTTGCCAGTTCACCACTTGCGGCCAAGCGAAGCAAGTCTTTGGCTCTTTCGAGTGTAACTTTTTTTGGTGTATCGGTAAGATCTTGCATTTTTTGGAACTTCAATGCCTTTAGTTCAAGCTCATTTTGCAATATTTGCCGAATGGCATACTGCGATATGTTCAGCGCACGAGCCATTTTTCGGCCACTGCGACACGAATTTCGATGAAGTCGCTTCTTCACTTTTCGAACCATTTCTGGTGATGTTGCTGTTTTTTTTCGTCCGCTTCCTTGACGTCAGGCTACGCTACCAGTATCACTGTAACGAGCGATGGTACGAGACACAAAAGATTTATTAACATTTAAATGCTGGAAGGCTCTAAAGATAGCCACTTGTGGTTTTCCAGCCAAATATAATGAGATCATATTGTTACGGTTGAGTTCCATCACGAATAACTTTTTTTCTGTAAAATTCCCACCGAAATGCTTTTGCACGCTCATAAACAATATAATGAACTGTCACTGGTATAAATCTGACAGCTGTCGGACGAGAGGTTTAGAAATGACAGCAGTCTGAAGTTTGTTGCATTTTTTTATATTCACCCTGTAATCCTCTATGTCCGTTTAGTTCTCTGGTCGTCCGTAGGTTCTCGGGCACTATATAGTAGTAAGTGTCGAGTAGGCGAGTTCGTAACAGAAGACATTCTAGTTTAAAGGTGGAGGTACACCATCCGTTTGAACTTCTGAACGTTGTCCAAACAATTTCTCTTGGCATTAAGTAACACCGCTGAATACGTTTCAGAAAGAGACTCTAGAAAATCCTGACTTATAATGCGATCATTCAGATGCTGGGGAAGGCAGGAGCCTTCAATTTTTCTTTCGCCGAAGTAAATTGGAAGCTTAGTAGGCTGGAAGCAGCATCGAGCTTTGGTCTGCCGATTACAACGCAACACTACTCTCAATTCCCTGTCTTCCATTCCTTGAAACCTGTATTTTTTTGTGTCTTATTGTTTAGGAAATAACAAACCAATCTACAAATGAAGTGCGATGATTGATTTAAATACAAAAGTACAGGTCCTTGTCTACTCTACTCGGTACTCCTGTAGTTCTTTGCCATGCAGCGATGAAAACATCGACGTGGGCTCCGAATCTTGGGCTGTCATCAAAGATAACTCCACAACAGTCAGCTGACAAAATCAACTTATTCTGAGTCAATTTTTCGTACTTCAGCCACCTAACGGAACCAAGGAACCCAAGTCGATGTTCATAACATATTCCGTCCATCCTATATCCTTAAGTAAAATAATTAATACAAAACGATATTAAAATACCGTAGGATTCGTTTTATCTCGTTGATAGGCATCGATTGTGGCTATCGCTGTATAGCACGTAGCGCCGTCCTATTGAAACCAAATATCGTCCAAGTTTTCAGCTTCAATTTCGCCGAAGAAGCAGGAAATGAAATGAGCTTTAAATATTTAGTACAGTTTGAGTTGAAGACTCACCACTTGAAATGTTTTTTACTAAATGTTTATATGATTTCCAGAGTGAAGTTTGACGTTTTTAAAGTCAAGCAATGGAAAGTTTAAAATTCAAACACTTGATGGATCACCCTCTCACATGATCTTTCCACCGTCTGCCGGCGCCAACCCTAGTGGAGTTTCACAAAAGTGTGAAGCTGTAGCTGTGTACAGTTTAATAATTTCCAAAAAGGAACGAATGTAATGGAAATTGGTCTACAAAAAACCACAAACACGCTCCTGTGAGAGTTGCCGATTAAGTTGTCCTCTTTAGTTAACGCGTTGCAGGTTGATCCGCCTTTCAGATCAGCGCCGAACTTCGCGACACCGGACCAATTTAGGTAAGCACCGTGGCCCAGAACAGGATCATTCGCGCGAAATGGACTTGTTTGGCTCCCCGGCGGAACGGCCTCGGGCACGGGGTGATATAATCCCAGGACCATTCCCGAAGCCGAAAACAACGAAAGGACCGACGACCGGCCACGGTTCGACGGCCGTTTCGATAGGACGTAACACCTCGAGTCCAGGCTGGGCGCTGGGGGTGCGCTTTTGTAATGTCATTGGCCCGGTGCAACGTCACTGCACCGGTAGCTCACTCGTGGAGATCGCGCGATCATCCATCCTCTACCGGGAGGGTGTTCCTACCGAGAGTGAAGGGATCGCGCGGTACCTTTCGTTTTGATCACGTGCCTGCTCCCCACCACCCAACTGCTCCCGTTTCTGGCCCCCATTAAGGGGCCACCGGGCGAGAGTGTTCGGGGAGGAGTGATTTAGCACCCAGTCAGGAAGTGGCCCACCACGGGGGCCGACCACAATTATCAAATCTATGCAAAATGGACTCCCACAGGCAGACCGAAACCGCAACCCAAGTGCCGTGTCGTTGGCGTTGGCGTGCCGCTAACCGATCCCGGCCTCCCCCCACCCCCCGGGGGTCCGTCGCGCTCTGCGGGCCCGCTCTGTGGAGTTCGTTCACATTGTTTGACATAATGCAGCATAAGCGTCGCTGGGCTGGGCGACGACGAAATTTCACTTTCATCGATCGCCGCCCGATGACGGACGAGGAGACTGGTGGCTCGGTGGCCGGGGTGTGTTAGCCGAGATGACGGCGATGACGACGACGATGATGGGCGGTTAGATAATCAGTTTCAAGGTGCGTACGCCCCGCAGACTCGGATGCAGCAATGCGGCCACCCGAAAATATGCTCCGGTCTCCCGCGGAGCCAGAAAAACCCGTTTCCTGGGGGCCTCGGAGCAGGAGCAGCCGGTAATAAGACTCTCAGCGGAGACTGGGCCGTGGACCGATCCCTTTGTGGGCTTTGAGCGACATTGAAGTAATTGTAGAGCCGCCCGGCCGCAAGCGATTACGTCGACCCGGACGGAGTGTCGGCGAAGGAGTACAATGTCTGGCTGTGTTTTGTATACACGTCGCACGTTTTATGCTGCCACCGGACAACGGGACCCGCCCCAGATCGGATGACTTAACGATGGCGGTGGCGGCGAGAGAAATTTCGGGCGAAAGGAACCGTTTTCGAGGCGCGTAACCGCATAAACCGGATTTTCGGTGGAAGTGGGCCACCGACCGCACAAACAAACGACACGCACGATCGTGCGGTGAAATGATCGCGACAATCAATTATGGTCCCAGGCCCCAGATTGTTGACATTGTGCGCGCGTTACGAAGGACAGAGACCCGCACCGTTAGGAGGATAACTTGGGCGCACCCTATTGTTAAGGGGAGCTTTCCCGGCTGAAATGGGCCCGGTGACTGCAACGCTCGGTCGGGTACGAAGCGACGAACCCCCCGGCACACCACAGGATGTGGTTCCGTTACACACACCCGCACTAGTTCAGCGGTGCATCCGTGACGACGACGACGGCGCGATTATACAATTCCGTGCCGATGATCGCCTCGGGTGCATTGATATTCATCCCCTCGCACACGCGCGATGCACGCCAGCCGCAAAGGTGAACGGACGCGGCGCAGACGAATTTGCATCGGCATTTCTCGAATTACCCCAAGCCCAAGAAGCCTCGCCTCTCGGACGGTGGCGACTACGGCAGAGTTCGTGAATTGAAACATCAATTTCACGCCGTCGGCCGCGGATGTCGGCCATAAATCGGTGGCCAATAAAACCTCGCCTCGGCTCCTCAAGAATAGAATGTCAGTGCCGGCAGTCTAGCTGTCAGCGTAACGCCGCCGCCGGTGCGGCAAGGAGGAGAGTGGAGCACATTCCTTTCGCGGGCCGCGTGCGTGCTGATTTATGCTCGATGAAGGGAAGCCGATGAAGTAGGTGAACGTTGCTCGTCGTCGTCTGGCGGGTGGGGGCGAGTTGCTTTCATCATTTGGAAAGAATGTTGTACACCGACCGACTAGTGAACCGAATCCGTTGGCACATTAGACGGCCGAATGTTATACAATACGCGGCGCACGTACGTGGGCACCCTCCGACATGGTTCTCCGCCGGTGTAGAAGCCCCGGGGTGGCCGGGCTACCGAAAACAGAAAAACATCTACCGGCGAAAAGGGTGCCACTTTCTGGTGAGCGTTAGCGCTACTTATGTCGGCTTACGTCGGGGTTCCGAAGCGCTGCAGGTTTATTACATTCGAAAGCGCTTTGTTTGCGTTTGCCGACATTCGACAGCGTCGGGTCAGTCCTGAAATGCTAACGGTGGCATCGGATCATCTATGCTGCGCCGGTCATGAACGCATCGAAACCGTCGTAAAAGTGACAATGGGAACATAGTCTGCAGGAAACTGGTTGCTTCTTTCCTTGTTTACTTGTGATTTTGCGGGGTTCGGTCTGCTTCTGCAATCGAGATCCGATTGTTTTAAAGTTTATGAATTTATGATATGATAATGTTTTTGCAAGATCGCAGTGGTTGGGAAAATGGGTTCCACACGAACTGAACGAAAGACGGCAGGAAAACCGAAAAACCAAATGCGAAATTCTTCTCACCAGGTACAAACGGAAACTTATTTCTCCGTCAGATCGTGATTGGGTAAAGAATGGAGACTCATTTCGAGAATCCTAAACAGAAAAATCATAGGTCAGTCCGGGAAAACCATCAACTTCGACTGCAAAGACTCGAAAAGACAATGCTGTGTGTCTGATGGGAGCAGAAAGGTGTGGTGTATCACTCCTATGCTCCTAAGACCTGTTGAAACCGTTAATACAGATCGTTTCGGACAACAAATGGTCATTATGAACAAATAATGAACAAATTGTACCATTTGAACCACTTCAAAAACACCAGTGATTTTGCGGTTTCAGAAAACCGATTTTTTTTTTGGGTTTCGATCGGGACGGCGAAGTTTTAACAAATTTTTGGAGCGGATTTCCCCGATAAAAAAATGACCAGACACTGGTAGCGTGTTGCGGAAAATGTCCAAGGCACTGGAATGGCCTATAAGTTGGGCAGCATGCGAAAACCTCTGCGTCAGGTTGAGAAGAAAAGCGCGAGTAGCGTTTTCCCAAATGTTTTCCCTGAAGCTTTCGATAGAAATTTATTTTCTTTCGTGCATTGCTACGAGTCTTACCTTACTTTTCTTCCCCATTTCTTTCGGTGGCCAATTTCTTTCCAATTCCAGCGGAAAATGAAGAAAACTCTGACTACGGTGTTTGCGGTTTAAATAGGAAATGTTTGGAAATAAATACAGGCCGAGGGTCTTTCTTTAATTAATTAAGGTGATCTCTTCCTGTGGTGGCCGCACCCTGTTCGCCAAACCGATTAATGCGCGAGCAAAAGAGAGAGAGAAAGAGAGAGAGCGAGACGATTACACTGTCGGCACGGGAAGCTTTCGCCGGATCTTTCGCACTCTGACCCAGCCACCGCTTAAGTATTTGGCAAGAGATCCGATGAGAGGAGCCCCTTCATTATGTCAATTTTAAAGAAGCAAACAAACCCTTACCCTTAAGAAATATTGTATAGTGCTTAATCCATCAGATAATTAAAAAACGCTGAACCATAGAACTCGGATTAACGGGATTCAGTTAACGCCGATAATAACTATAATAAGGATCGGATTATAATCGGAATATAATAAGTGTCAGAAAAGGTAACTGAAAAACTTACAGAAACCATAAATCATTAGTTTGCTACAAGCCACAGGTAACCGTTTCGAAAGACAGGCGGAAAGACACTAGCTAAGTACCTTTGTCTTAATTAAACAGTTATTGTTCGCGCTCACGCTTTGCATATTTTTCCCGGACGCACTTTGGCGGTACTTCGAGCGTAAGTATGATCGGTTAATGGTTAAAACCGATCACACATTCAACGCCCTGATTGGTTCTCCGTCGTTCCGCCATTCGGCGTTACAGTTTCCTCATTCGCCCGGTCACCCGGCCATTCTAGTCGGACGGCTTGGAAGCTGTAAGTCACCGCGCCGCATACCGGCGTGCCATTCCCGGCAGTCAGGCGGGAGGCGTAAAAAAAGGTGTCACTGATTATTGATCACACTGCACGCTGCGTGCACGTGGTCGCTGCGAGGTTGACAGACTTTCACACCGACTCTGGCAGGGCGTTGAGCCGAAGACGGCCGAGGCGTCCAGCGAGAGGCCCTTCCGTAACGTAACGACCGAGGTCGGGCGCACCAGTACTTCGACGCGGCTCAACAATAACTGACTGACCACCAGAAAGCATAGCCAAGGACTCTCAGCTCCCGGGCGCTCCATTAATTGATTACGAACTGGTGCCGATTAGGCTACTCGTTGGCGTTCGCTGGACGGCACTCCGGGAGGGCCAATCGGGAAAAGTTCGATTCCATTTCACACTTCCGCCTTCCATCTGGCCTGGCCGCAATCACAGCGGCGCCCGAAACCGGTGGAGAAATGTAAATTTCATTGCTTTCGCCCACTTTCCGGTGGCCGCTTGATTTCCTTCGATTCGCTCGATGGCGATCCCAAGGACGGCTCCGGGTCCACTTATGCAATGATTACACTTCACAATTCGCCCAACAAAAAACTCAGCGTCACTCCCGGGCCTCACTCCGGATTATTCAGCGCATCCGATGTGTGGACGGTCCGGGAGCCGGAAAAGCGGTGCGTGCGTCACGTGTCACTGAGAGCGTGCTGAACTGGAGAAATCCAATCTAGCTGTGGTGTTGTAATTTCATACCTCGAAACGCCGTCACAGAAAGTAGTCTCGAAATTGAGGGTTTTCTACTTGAAATCGAGAGCAACGCGTGAAGCGCAAGGTCAGTTCCGACAGCCACAAGTCGGCAGCGTCGGAATGACGGGTCTCCCTGAACTTCTTCTCCGGTCGATCGAACCCCACGGAGCGCTACCCTCTGCATTCTGCACTCGATTACACCCCGCGGGCCCTCGGTGACGGGCACGGAAGACATTACGACACACAAACGCAACGCAAATCTCGGTCAAGTCGGCCGCGCCAATTGGTCCACTTCTGGTCGCCAGCGTCAGCGCGGTCGGAACCGGTCCGAGCGAGCGAGTCCGCGTGTCCGGTTCGACCAGAGCCTATGGCCAACCGGAGCCTGTTTCGCCCGTCACCGCCCGGCCCGGCCAGTGATGATGCCGCGAACGACGTCACAACAGGGCCGACGGCTGGGCTGCGGTCGATAATTTCACGCTCGCGCAAGCAGCGAAGGTTGACGGCCGACGGCTGGCCGACGCGGGGCACTAGTAGGGCAAAGCGATTTAGCCGATCGGATGTCTTCATCGCACTAAATCTGGAACGGTGAACGCAAAGGAAATCGGCCACCGGACGGGTCGCTAGCGCGCGAGCGGCCTACAAACCGTGGCTGGCGTGATGGCCTCTGGTGTCGGACGACAAATTCGGATGCTGATCGAGTGTAGCCGACCGACGGTCCCTTGAGCAACGGTAGAGAATAAAAAGCGTAATAACAACGGCCAAACATGGGGAGGGCTGAGAAAAAAAAAACCTGGCCGCTCTCATCGAACACTTGTACTGCCCGAGGGTTCGTCCAGAGACTTCAGAAACACAATGCGGCCACGAACCACACGTCAATACTGGAAGCTGCACGGAGCGCCCGGTCCACCGGTTGGCCGGCATCATCAATCATCCGCCGGTGTTTTCGGAGTCCGCGCCGCGCCGCAGGACCACGCGACGCGAAAAATGGACCGCGCGACTCCGAAACGGAAAGCTCGGAATCCTGAGGTTTCGCCAGCTTGTCCACCGTTTGTCACGGCGCAGCCCCTCAGGCTATAGGCGCTCCACACCCGGGACGGTTGTTTTGTTTCAAGTGATGACATTTGATCCATTAACCGGCAACGGCCACGCCAGGCCATTGTGCGGTTAGTGCCTTCCGATGGTTATCGGAACCGGCTCCCCCCCCACCCGAAGGCCTGAAGTTTGGCAGCGGATTAGCCACGTGTCGGTGGAACCGGCGATTCGCTAGATGTGCGTCCGACCTGGACCGGGCTCGTCGCCCGAGGGCTGCCGACTGGACCGACGCGGAACCCCGGGGCCGACACGCCACGCTCGATTCCGGACCGGGCCACCGGTAGCCATTAAAACTTATTAGCATAAGTGATTTCCGTATCGGTTCGGGCCACGAACGGGGCCACGAACACGGTGTGTTCCAGTTGCAACGCAATCCCGGCTAGCACCACAACAACAACAACAACAAGAGAGAGAGGAAAAAAAAAAACGAGGAACAAGAACTGATCTGCTCTCTGAATGCCAGGAAGTTCCGGCAAGTGGAAGAGCGAAGAAAAAAAGATGCAAATTCTGGTTCGCGTTGGGCGAAGTGCCCTCACCGGTTTTGACACCAGTCGCGCGGAGTTCCAGTTCCACTTTGACCCGCAGCAGCGGCGCGACATCCTGATCGATACCTGATCAGGTCGCGGACCGTGTTTTTGACCGAGGTGCGGCGTGGCCTTCTCGCTTCGATGGCTGGACGCGCTACTGCTGTTGTTGTTGTTTGGGCCGGTCGGTCGGTATTCTACTTCGGTGGCCTTCGGCATAGATGTGGCATAATTTGCGCCTCTCAGTCTCTGGTCTTCCGACATACAGTGGACTGCCCCCCGCCTCGGGGTGGGGGTCATCGAAAGTCCTTCGGTGGCATTTGGCTTGCCTTCCGGTGGCCCCGGGACGGCGAAGTCCCGGCGAAGCACTTGTGGAACTGGTCCACATGGCGTAGAGATCACCCTGCCCCGAGAAGCTGCCGGCCGACCGACGGAATGGATGGTCACTTGAATAAATTAATTTATCATCGCCACGGATATGGATCACCATACGTCGTGCATTGCAGATAGGGCTGCAGACTGGGCCCGGCGCAAAACTCGGATGTCGGTTGTGTGTCCCGGCGTCCACGACAGATAGCACCTGACACGTGCGACGGCGAGAAGAATTAACAACTGGGACGGCCGCCAAGAAGGTGGCCTGGAGCTACACGACACAGCGGGACTTCTTCGTTCGCGGTGCGTTCAATCCGACACCTTCGAGCTTGTCCGCAGGTTCGCAAGCATGAATATATAAAAAGGAACATTTGTGAAAAGCGCTGGAGTTTCTGGGGAATTCTTGGAAACAGGAAGTTTTGCGGAAACTATATTCGCAAGAAGAAAGTTATAAGACTCCATTGGTATACTGGGCTTGAATAACAAAGGGCGCTGCTACTAACGTAAATTTATTTTGTTATGTTGGTACACTCTTCATATGAACGTATGTGAAGCTTCAATTCAATCTGTTTATTCGTTCTTTGTTTACAAGCCATTTAGTATCAACGTGTCATCGTGCAATGATTGAATTTTTATTTTATAGATGGTTTAAAAGCAAAGGAAATTTATGAACGAATGTTGAAAGTATATAAGGACTCTTCGCCTTCGAATAATATAGTAAAAGAGGGTTGCTGAGTTTAAACGTGGTCGGTTGCGCTTTGAAGACAACACAAATGAATACAACTTTCTCGACAACGCTCCAAAGCGTTTTCGCAAGGATAAAGTGGATTTTGGGCGTCGACTCATCACTACGGATAAGACTTGGGTCTACCATCATGATCCTGAGCTAAACCAATAAGCTAAAGAGTGATGTGAACCTGGTTCCTCCGCTTCGAAACGAGTTCTCGTTCTCGAACCTTAAAAATTTCATACGTAGAAAGCGTTTCCAAAGCTCACTTCAGAGATGGAATTCATAAATTCGAATCTCGTTTCAACAAATGTTCAGGGAGCCTATACTGAATAATAAAGAGTATTTCGAACCATAAAATTGGGGTTTTCTTATCGATGTACAACACTTACTGAACAGGCTGGTAAGTAGCAGAAACGCGGATGAAAGTCCTATGAATTAAGTATAATAAAACAGCGTACAAAAATAGCGACGACTACAAAAAGGCGGAACCGAGTTGCCAAACGAACGACAAACAAGTCTACCTCAGCGGTCGACTCTACTGTAACTCACAAACGTACCTTCACAATATTTACACCAATGGATGAAGGTGCTTAACGATCTGCGATTACCATTGAATCGCCTGAACAGCGTTGGAACACTTTTTTCTCTCAACTGGACGCCAACAGCGAAAGACCTTACCACGGGGCTTGGCGCTGCTTTAAAATCGAAAAGGCGTGACATTGCCCAGGATTATGCGCCGAGTGCGCCGAGTGTGGTGACAGCCCAGCCCAACTTCCTGCCCTACCGGGCCGGTGGCCGGGATCCGTCCGTCCGTTGGGTCGGGCAAGTTGCACATTTCCGGGCAGGAGCAGCTCACCGGCAGTACATCAAAAGGGACGACGCTCACCTCGGCCGTCCGGTCCGTCCGGCCGTCCGGTACGTCCGGCCGGCCGGTCGTAAAAGGGTCCGTCCGTCCATTCCGCAGCTGACTTTTCAGTGGTCGGTGAATGGGACACGTAAATAAGAAATAAAGCCAACAACAACAGCAACACAGCATAACTGGGCCGGTCCGGAATACGATTGCGGAAAACAATTTGTTAGAGGTTAAAACACACACACACACGCATGACAGACCCAAGTGTGGCTGGGGTGGCCTGTTTGGACAACCAGGAAGGCAGCGGCGGGCCGAGGCTTTCCTCAGGCCCTCGGCGGTGGTGTCAGGCGTCACCGACACATTCATCCCTTGCGCGCTGTGTCACGGTTGCATTATTAGTCGACGAAAAAAAACACCGGCGGCCAACAATTTCCGCATTTTGAGATATGGCCTCGGTCCAGGCGATCCGGGGAGGGGCGGAAAGCTGCTCGGTGTGCGGTGGTGGTCCGCTTTCAATTTCGTTCGAGCGATTTGGGCAAATGCGAGACACATCGACGTCGACGGTTCCGAATTGGCCCAGAAATTGAGTTGCTGAATTACGGATGGCGATCCCGGGGAGTGCAGAGAGAGAGAGAGTGCAATATGCGCTGCAGTAAACACACAACACTCTTGACGGCCCCCCGTCCCCGTGCTCCTGTCCCGGTGCTCCTGTCGAGTGAACTTATTTCGGGGTCCCAGCTCCCACTGCCGGCAGCAATTTGGTACAATTTGCTCCATTTCCTAGAGCTTTGCCGAGGTGCCGGACGAAACCCCCACAAAACCCCGGGTTCCTGGGGCCCTGCAGTCGTCCGCAAAATGTGAAAAATGTGTTCCCTTGCACCGTGGCCGCAGTCGGAGTCACAAAACTCGGAGTGTACTGTTTTGATTTTCCCTGATTTAGGATCACAATATTTCACAAACATAAAATCAATTTGCTCCGGGCGCGCCGTCCGGCTGGCAGGACGCAAGTATTCTTTCTCCTTTCGACCGGACCAGGATTCGTGCCCCGCCGTTTGTGTGTATGTGTGTGGGCGATTGCTTTGGATTAGCTGTCGGAGTGGCCGTCCAGTCTGCCGTCGGAGCGCAAAATAGAGTTGAAATTCTGGAGCTGGCCCAGCTCGGCAGCATCCGGTCGATGTTGACGTTGATGCTGAGGCATGCCTCGAACCTCGGCACGGTAAGGTGTAAATAAATGATGGTCCCTCAATTTTCCCCCGGATGTCCGCCCCGTGGGCGGTTCGGGTTTCGGGGACGTCGGCCTTGCCCGACGCCGCCGCCCCTCGGCCTTCCTTACACTTCATTAGTGATTCTTGTAAAGTAAGCAGCCCTCCCCGGAAAGGAGCCCGGCAAATTGAATCATCTACACAACATATTCACATTCATGACCATATTTTCTCACCGCTCGCCCAGCCAGCCAGCCCCCCCGCGGCCTTGCTTCGACCCCACCGACAAGGAGCAGAAGGTTTGCTTCGACCGGAACGGAATGAAATGTGGAACAACACAACTGATCTCGGCTTCCGGTTCCGGCAGACATTTTCGGTCCGGCTCTGGTTCCGTCTGGTGTGGTCCGGTGTGCCGGCTGTCGACCAGGCCCCGACCCACTACACCAGTGGGCATTTTCCATTATCTTTTCACCGCAAAACTTCAATAAAACCCCAATCGAGCATCGAGCGGCAGAAGTGAACATTTTCTCAGCCCCATTTCCAATTGTGATTGATGGAGTACTGCAGTACCGAGCAATGGTGGGCACCGAGTGTAAGCAATCGGATATCACTTTTCCCTGGCCCACTTCCCCGTGGTTGTAATTTGTTTTCATCAGAATTGGAAGTATTTTTCACACTGAGCTGGCTGACTGCTGGTCAATAATCGCTACATGATTGCACGAAGAAACAGCTCCTTACACCTCGAATCAACTCGAACTTGTACCGTGGGCATGTTTCAATCCGTTTTGAAGTACCACCGACTTCTGGTTGGCAACGGTACCGGGCTGGCATCTCTCGAAATAAGACCACATACCGGAAGTTGCAAAGGATCAACGGCATTTTGTTTAAAAAATACATGAATGCATTTTTGGTATAAACAGTATTTCAATTACATTTTTGAAGTCCTAAGGCAAAAAATTAGCACCAAACAAGATGAAACGATTTCCACTTGTGCTTTAGGTGAACAGCAATAACAAAACCACGATGAAAACAGAACACCAAATTAAAGACCATGCAGTGCTAAGCAAAAAGAAGTTTACCTACTGGATATTTGAATAATATGTGGAAAAATGAGTATATCTTCTCTTTTGAAATGTTGAAATGTTTGCGATTCTAAGAGCACAATTACGACGATTAAAGAACATAATAACGGTAATGTTTTACATATTCAAAATGCATAAGCTTGCACACGCACACGATAAAGAGTTGAGAAGCACACGATAAAAAATTCACAAGACATTACATTGTTTCTCAGCTTATAAGATGGTAAAAACTTCGAAATGACCAAAAATTTGACCACAAGGAGGAAGCAATCGATGAAATAACTGAAGGTAATGAAAATGAAGTTTGTATTAATCGTAATAAAGCTCATGGGCGCAAGAAATCAACACCGTTTTAAAGTTAATGTACGAGTATAGTGAATATCTCCTCCACAAACCTTTCTCAATGCGCCTAAAATATCGGAAGATAAATAATTCCCTTTCGTGCTTGTAATTCGTGGTAGTTTTTTGGAATGTAGACAAGTCTGGCTTTGTTTAAAAACAATTCTGAACCTAACGAAGGCCAATTCAAAACAAGAATGGTAGTTTACTATCGACATGCTTTGAAATGCGTAAGCTACCTTAGACAGTAACCGAAACTGATGTACGATAAAACATAAAAGAAAACATTCAACATAGTCAAGAGTTCTATTGATTGCCTGTCACTTGGGCAGTTCTTCGGCTGTGGTTCTGTTCTGTGTTTTAGACAAAGCTATGAGACAGGGTTGTCTTTTTGCCTCTAATGGAATCCTGTGTGCCTCTAATGGAATTTGTGGTGCCTTTGGATACACGAGATCAGATAATATTGGTACCCCCGATGGAACCATTTTAAAATGATGAGTTAGGGGATTAAACTTTCATCTTCATTGTAAAGCAAAACCACAATAAGCAAAACGGCGATTTCGAGGCGATTTCTGACAACAGCTCCAAGTTGACGGTGGAGACGATGGCAACAGATCATCTCATCATCCGACACACCTCTTCGCGCTTCGCTGGCACACATAGCATTTATGATTTAATACGGAACGCGCCCATACCATTCCGAAACTAAGCGCCCAACAAATGGCATTAGTCGAACGAAAGAAAGAGAAAAGAAGATGCAGTGCAAGAGATGAACGATTGAAGTAAAATATTTATGGCATGCAGCAGATGCTCTGTCGCGTTGTGCTGGCAAACGAGGCCGAAGCCGAAGGGGCCGAAGCCTGGCTCCGTTTGGCACAAATGTATGCATCCGCACTCCAGCACAGCCTTGCCTTTTTGGGGCGTATGAAGAAATCCTACCCAATCCTACCCATCGCCGCTGCTGCTGCTGCAACTTGCGAAATTCTTGTCCCGGATCTTGGGCCACACAATTAGAATAGCAACTCACCTTGAGGACACCAGGCCGGCCCACAACATCTCATGTCTGACGTTTTTTAATCGATGACCACCGTGAAATCGATAGCAAGACGCGATGTCACTTCCACCGCTTCTTCAACAATGTGCGTCACCGATGTCGAAGACTTTAGCCAGCGGCGGCGCCAGTTGTCTCGGGACAAACGTCTCCGCTAGGGCCCTCGGTTCGGAATCGGTTAAAAGGCTGCTTCTAGTAGGTGTGTGTGCGAGCGATTGCTTTTTTAATCTGAAATTCATTTGCTTAAACAAGCTGCTGAATTAATTTATGCTTTCCATTTGTCTCCAACGAGTGGTTTGGCGAGTGGGTGTAATGACTAGCGAAAAAAAGCTACAACCAAACATGAAACGAGATAAAAAAGTAGATAAAAGTAACAGTCACGCCTTTTCTAATTTATTCATTTATTTATTGAAATATTGTCAACGCAACCGCAAGGCCTAATTGACTAGACCTAATCTTATTGGAGTCAAGAATGAGAAATTCCTAAAATGAAGAGCCGGTTAAGAAATGGTCATTCTTATGGTAAAAATCATCGACACAGATTTCATAGATCGCATTACTGATTTGATGCTGTGTTTCGATGTGTTTCATAATTGTGTCGTTCGAATATTTGCTGTATATATTTTTATTGAACACGTTTGAAATTACACGTATGTTTTGCTCGTTGGTTTTATGGTTACACATTGTATATTTACTGGAGCAAAAATACGAATTAAGCAATTTATTTGCTTTCATTCTTCCATCAAGTGTTGATATTGATTGCATCTGCCGATTGATATTGATCGAGGTGCTCTGGTTGGATTAGCCATAGTTTTTGTTTTAAACTGCAGGGCAGCATTTCAGCATTGTGCAATCCAAAACACTAGAGTTTACTTTGTTTGTTTATTTAAATAAAAAACACCCTTTTCACACACTGGGTGACTTGCTGTAGTTTTTGCCTCTGGTTTTCCTATGCTTTTTTCTGCGTACATTAATTCATTTGTTTGGTTGATCAATGCAATGCTGAGTTTTAACTGTTTGCACACCACCGAACAGCACTTCCCGATTGCCTGCCTGGACACAGTAAACGGCACTGAGCGGTGCCGTGCGGTGCCGGTGATTGCAGAACCATACGCCAATTGATAAATGAATTGCCACTACAAATTATATAACCGAAGTGTCAACCATCGTTCGACCCAACGACTCGCTGGGGAGCGCACATAGTAGAAGGCACCTGATGATGACTAAATGGAACCCAAAATACTCCTCCCCGCGCCTGATGTCCATTTTTCCCACTCTTTTTCCATTATTCAATCCGGACGGCGGTGGGTGTTATAATCGTAAAAATTAAATGAATAAATTTTACATCGCACGCCGTTCGCTCAGCGTCCAGCGTCGCGTCCTGTGCGAGTCTCTTACACCGAACCGGGCTGCCCACCGACCGGTCTCCATGGCGGCATGTCTGTAATCATAAACGAGCACCAACGAGTCCGTCCGAGGTCCGAGGAGTCGTGGGTTCCGGGACCATTCCGCCATTTGTGGGGAGGACGCTATGTGACACGATCTCCCGACGTAGCGGGCGTAGGGAGCGGGAAAAGCAAGAAGAGAAAAAAACAACAACAGGCGAAGTGTAAACAATACCCATAACGATTATTGATATGATAAATATTCGACACCCCCCAAAAGCGCACCCATAACGCCATTCGGCCGTTGGTCAACCATTGTTGCTAGCCAGCCTCCGGGATGCTCCAGCCCTCGCCCCGCCACATAATGGCTTCCAGTGGGAGGTGGAATCCCCCCATTATGAGGTTGGCCCTCAACTGCGTGTGTCTGGCTCGGTTCGGCACAAACAAACATTAACCTTATTCATCATCATTAACGACACCGCCGGAGTGGCGTTTGCCAATAATCGATCGACTAGCTCCAGATAGTGGCCAGGATCTTGGAGCACTCTTCTGCGGGGTCATTTCTTGGCTGTAGCTTCCCCGTCCACGAGGTGTCAAGTTTCAGTGTCAATATTTTGGACTCAACGCTAATCCCCGTGCTGCTTACCGAACCGATGGCCAGCCTGGTGCCTGATAGTGGTAGTGCTGCAATTGCTGGGAGGACTTTTTGCTGCCAGATAACTTACTGGTAACATACCCTCGCTGCCCCAAACCGAGGGGTTATCTAATGGCCGCGACGCGGTTTGTATTTGTTTGTCTTGCCTAATGGTGGGTGAATGTCTGTACGGTGAAAGTTTGGCTACTTGTGCCGTGCTGGCTTCACTATCGGTGACATAAAGTGCTGCTGTCGGTGGTCAAGCACTGAAGCGGCCCAATAAGGCTTACAAGGCGAACTGTTGGCCACTTAGCCGGGACGGGACGGGCCGGGCGTTACAGCGAACCATTAAAAGGCTTAGGTTTGTGAACACCACGTTTGTGACATAGGAAACTTCTGGACCGCTTCTTTCCAAAACCATCAAGAACAGAGCTCCGGCTGCTCGAGCTAAATATTTGATAACACCACTAATTGCTGTCAGAACGGGGGGACTTCGGAGCTGGGCAAACTGTTCCCCGAAAGATGATTGGGACGAGCCAATCAAACCTTCCCCTGACCACTGTCGGACCGGACCCGTGAGATGCACTTCCCCACGAAACGGTAAGCTTAGCAATCCACTTGCATCGAAAGCCGGGCAGATGTAGCCGCTGTTAGCGTGGAGATATTCACCTGCCACCGAGAGTCACTTCGCCGTATCCGTGGCACTTCCTCGAGTGGCGCTGTCTCGGCGGGATTCCTTTGCATCGTCCTCGCTAGTTCGCTAGTCAGCTGACGAGTGAAGCGGAAACCCTCCGTTCGCTGCTTCGGGTGCGATTCCAAATCATCTGAAATAAGCTGGAAAATCTCCTCTTGACAGTTGCGGATCGTCGTGGCTCCTCTGCTTCAGCGCCGCCGGTGCATTCGGTGTCCCGTGGCACCGTGGCTGATCTGAATCTGCTCGACCTGCTCGACCGGCTCGGAAGAGCACTACATGGCGGACGTTAGACTTCCAAGTCGACCAAGCGACCCGTCGAAAGTAACGAGAGAGAAGGAGAGAGATTCGCCGTCTGTTTTCTTTCGCAATATAGGGCAAGGTTAAGATCCGGGCTCGGTCGAACGAACGGACCATCTCGGAAGGAGCAATATCGTAAAACGAAAAAATGGTTGGAACACAACGACCACACTCGCAAACTGTCAGTGATCGTCGGGGGTCCTTGTTGGCGGATCCCGGTGATATGTTCCCGGAGCCCACGTCTGACATCCGAACGTCGGAACGGGATCCTCGGAATAGAAGGCGGTGCATTCTTGGGTGCGATAAGTGACGCTAAGGACTTTCCGGAACGCTGATTAGTTTTTTCCGCTTCCGGCACTCGTTCGCATTCGCGTAACTGCGTTGCCCTGTTGGGCCCGCTATTTGTTGCTCGTGTGTTCCGGTTCGCATCTGTCACGGCAGGGACGCGACATTGATAGAGGTGCAGCCTCGGGCAGCCTGCACCGGCTGCTGCATGGCACGGCGGGTCCACAATTTGCTGCGCTTTATTTCGATCGCCAAAAACTTTTCCCATCAATATTCACCGATTTTCGGGGCCACGCGCGCGCGAGACCGAGTTGCGACCGGCCTCGAAAGGCACATCGAATAGTTTGAGCCCCACACACACACACACACACACACACACACACACAGCACTTGATTTGTTTTGGGACGAGTTTCTTTCGCGCCTTCGCGCGCGCGCTCCCGGGAATGCAAATGGCAAACAGGACCCTACTTCCGGTGTGCTTCCCGTCGGATGTCGGGAGTTTCGTTCCGCGTGTCGTTGTTTAGAAAGTTTGCATTTCCAATACCGTGGCACAGATTGAAAATCTCGACTTGTTTCACTAAATGCATTTTTCAGTTTGATTTATTCATGCGGAACCGGCAGGGCAGGGCGTTCGTTGCAGGGTGGCTTCGGTTGTTGTTTCACTGTGTTTCATGTTCCCGGACATTTCGCCAACAAGAAGTCGATGGATCTGTTTATAAGTAAAAGCAAAACAAATTTGCGAATTCGCGAGAATTCTTTCCATGTTGTTTGTTGACAACAACGGCAGTAAATATCATCAGGTCGCTAAGAGATTGTTGAAACTGTTCCCAAAGCATGTTTTCGTTAATCGACGCTAATGCAGTGATGTCTCCTAAGCTAACCTATTACTCTAAGCGAATTTGTATATATGGTAGTTCACAAATAAACACTTCATCTGGCTCCTGGTGACGAGTGACCATATTTTTTATACGACGTAACGAAATCAATTTTCATCTATTTCTCAATTTGTGAGCCTTTAAACCTGCCCTTTCAAAATGAGTTGGTAAACAAATACCTGTTTCGACAATTAGCAGAAAAAATAGGAAAAGGTGTCGGAAGCTTTTAAAAGAACGTGTAGTGTGCGTGTGTTTAGACAATTGTATAAGCTTAGGTTGTGCCGAGTTCCTGATGAGTGCTCCTTTTCACTCACCAGGAACAGTATAAAAAGGACTGTTTCGTGATAAAACGATCTCTTTTTTGGACACTTTTTCGGCAAGCAGCGGTCACGGAATAAATCAAAAACAACGAATAATCACCGTAAGTACGAGAACTGTTACAAATGAGTGGTTTTCTTTTGAGGATTGAGTTTGGCAACACAAGGAGCTAACAAAATCATTTTTCTGATACGTATTAAGAGTGTACGATAAGAGCTACCTGACACAGGAAGATTTGTTATTTGAAAACGGTATCAGAAATAATTTGAACAATTGCTGTTGTTGACTCAATTAGTTTGAACAATTGCAATTGTTTGTTGAATTTAATTTATTTACATTTTCTATACTTTCCTTTTTGAAATTATCTTAACCGATTTTAGACATTTTGACGATGTTTGACCAAAAGTCGACTTAAGTAACACTCGAAGTTAACATCAAACCACACTGTACGTAAACTCAATTTTCCTTTCCCCCAACCGTTCCTGCTTGTTACGTAACGTTGGTAGCTGCGTCAGTTTTGTTGGTGTCATTTTTGCTCAATACCAAATTCCAGCGAACGTGAATTTCCGATTCCCATGATTGTGATTCGAGACCGGGAACTGGCCCCCGGAAAACCAGTTGCTATAATCTGTCCACCTCCACCGGCCACCAACCACCGGCCAACCAATGCTTTTGGGCAACCGCACAACAAGCAATTACCAGAGTACAATAGCGCCACACGTCCGCACGTCCGGTTCCGCTGCGGTTCGGCGGGTCTTGTCAAACATTTTTTTCCACCGACGCCCAAAGCACGGCACAGATCAATCAAACACGGTCGTACCGTATCTTGGTACTCCCCAGGAACGCGTCCTGGGACCCACCGTTTCCGAAGATGTCCTCCCGGGAAGGGTAAATCAGTCACGTCGGTGAACGTCGGTGCAGGTGCTCGGCCGGCCGGGTCGGTGCGACGTGTCACAACAGCGACGGCCAAAAATGGGCAGCCATTCCGATGAAAGAAACATTACACACAATCCCCAGCGGAAGTGTTCCATTGGTTCCAGCCAGCCGGCCGGGTCGTGGAATCCATCATTCGGGCTCCGGGACGCCCCCGAGGCCGAGTGTATTTTGGGAGTCGTCCCGACCGTCGGTCGGAAGTCACCTTGATTAGCATTGTGCCAGCACAAGAGCGAGCAATCGGGTTCCTGGCAGTAGGAAAAGCGCCCGGATGGAGTCGCCTTGGAGTCCCAGGACATGAAGAAACAAAAAAAAACGGCAACGCCCAACGTATTTCCGTCCTTTTTGGGAACATTCCGGCAGGTTCAAGGGCGGGGAAGGAGGAGCCGGTGGCGAGACACACGGTCAGTTGGCGAGCCATCAAGGAAATGAAGTTTCATGTGTCATTTTTCATGTTACCGATGGGACCAGCCAGTGACGCGGCAGGCAGGCAGCCATCATTCCGATAATCGCAACGGTCGGTCGGTCAGTCGTCCAACAAAGAGGGCAGGAAGTTGCAGGATAAACCCATCACGGGCCACAGCAATACGCTGAAACCCAATCAATCATTCATCGGCGCACCGAAAAAGCCGATGGATTTTGCGGTTCATTTGGGAGTTCCGCCAAAGGTCCGGAAATTATCCCATTATTGCTCACCTTACCAAACAGGACGCGCTGGCTTTGGTTGACCCCGAACCGCACCGCACCGCACCGCACCGCACCGCACCGCACCGCACCGCACCGCACGGGTCCGGGTCGGCAATATGGAACTGATTGAAGCCCGAGGGAGCTCATTCCGGGTCCGATTGATGCTCCTCGATGGGGGCCGGACATCCGGACACGTGGTGGCCGCCGGCCACAAACAGATTAAAAAGTAGTGTATCCCAAATTAGCCCCCAAAGATTGATGGGATGGGGCTTAAAAAATGCAGTTCTGTGTCTTGCGGAGTGCAGTTACTGATAAAACGTTAAACAGGCCGCAGTCCGTAAATGTAAACAGGGTCCGAAATGGACATCCGCGATCCGTGCTAATTAAATGTAAACAGGCGTTTGAGTGCGTCCGGTTGCCGAGTACCGGAAGATGCACGGACCACTTCACTGGCCACAGGCTCAGCCTGCTCTCTGACTGCTCTTCTGGGTCGGGTCGAGCGATTCTGGGTCTCTGGACGAATGGATGGAGTTGCCAACAGCCACTGCACGGTTGCTGCAACGGCCATTAATGCACCTTCTTTGCACGTGGTGGGCGTGCACTTGTTTCTAGTGGGTGAAAGGCGTCCATTCCCCGAAAATAACTCGCACACAATCGGGCAGAAGAGCGCAGGCAGCAAAACAACTGGAACACGGGCAGCCGTAATCGGACTAGGCCAACGCCAAGCGCCACAACAACGTACAAATAATTAACCAATTGCATTCAATGCATTTTGGTTCACTGCGCTCGGCAGCACCAGGCAGGCAGGCAGGCAGGCAGGCAGGCAGGCCGTGCAGCGCCGTGAGTTTTGGGAGCACCACGTTTTTGTTTGCACAACGGCGCAACAACGTTACGTGGCCAGCCGGGCCGGTTACGTTCGCCGAACCGAACCCCAGCATAAGCATAAGCAGCCCGCGCGGAGGCTGAGCCCGAAACCGATCCAAAAAAGCCGACCATTTTTTTCGACCACCCTCCACCAGCCCAGCCGGCCAGCTAACTGGCGGCGGCGAATCGATTAACAAGTTGTTCCAACCAGGCGCGCCAAGCTAAGGCAAAAAGTGGCCACGGCCACGGCACGGCACGGCACAAAACACATGCTAAACAACGCAATCCACAAATGCGATTATTATGCGGCGGCGATGTGTTGCAGCGTGGCGCATCCTAGCCCCCCCGGGTAACTGTGATGTGCGGACGGGCGTATAAAATGGGTCAAACGGGATTGATGCTTTTTCGCCGCAGCTTATTAGCGCGGCAACCCTCCGGAAGCCATATCGATCATTATTGTGTACCCAACGGCCAACGCCAACGGCAAAAAATTGGCCCCACGTGTGCTCGTTGTGTGTGCTCTATTGTTTTACGATACGGACGCAATGGCGGAGCCCAGCCCCCGGGGTCCTGCCACCAGCGCGCCATTGGCAGGATTGAAATGTAAATGGACTGGAAAATGTTTCAATAAGTCCAGTCAAATCGAAAATTGCTATTAATAATCGCTCGGTCTTTTTACCTTCTCTCTTTAACGGAGCTGCCGTGCGATAACCACTACTAAATCGGATCGAATGTTGTTGTTCGCTGCCGTACGTTATTGTTTTGCGATTAACAATGTTGTTGTGGCTGGGATTAACTTACATGGTGAAGAATGTTACATTTGTTGCTACTTAACTGTGCAGGTCGCGCAAGATCCAAGGGTTGGAATGCAACACGGTTTTGTTCTCAGTAGGTTTATGTAATTTTTGTTTGGTTCGTTTCGCATTAACCATTATCTTAAATCGTATCTTTTCAACTTGCAAAACAGTTATTCATCTATTTGTTTATTCCTATATTTTTAGATTGATTGAGTGATTGCGGTCGTACGGCCTACATACCCTAAATCTAAAAAGTACTTAAAGTTAAAAACAAGAAATCTCTATCTTTAACCACGGACAAATGTTAGTCAATGGGCCACAATAAGATTGCCAACAGTAAGAGCAGACCTAGCTCTAGAGGTCTGCTGGGAGCGAAAACGTGTCTATTAAACATATAAAACTTAGTATAGCTAAAATTTCTACATCTGTAACCAACAAACCACCTGATTAGCGAACAACAGACAAAAGCTCAAACTTTTCAAATATTTTAAGCTAAACGAAAAACAAAACTTCGGAATAACTTCATCCATCAACTTAGACATACAAACTAGAACATCAAACAATAAAAAAGTTGCAATTCCACAAAAGGAGAATAAAAACCAGTTTTCTCACCTTATAAAGGTGTAGAGTGGTAACTCTCTCAGAAAAGACTTTTAGGAAACAAGGGCTAACCAGAATTGAGCTAAGGATAGCTCTGCTAGCGACCCTGAAAATAAAAGAATTAAGTTCTAATGAATTATACAAGAACACTGATACTACGTACGTAGACCATCAAGAGCAGGCTTATCTAAAGGATGTTTTGGTATTCCGAATAACGCGGAACGCTTCGCTATTTTTGTCAAGAATCCAATACCGTCCAAGCTATGGCAGATCTCTACAAACCCACATGTTTTAAAGGAGAATCGGTGGGCTCACTGGAAGTGGTTTACGTAGGAATAAGCCGCAGTACTTATTTCTACCAAACCAGCATCGCTTCAAGATGATGATGACGGATCTAAAGCAAAGTGTTACGTCAGGATCGAACCATTTTCAGGTCAACCGTAAGCTTGGGTTATTAGGTTCTTACAAACTGGTTTGTGGCATGACAATTCACCAAATCACAACAACATGCACAACATCATTTGTCCATTTTCGGATAAGCATCAGGTTTCCATGTTCACTGTTCAAACTGCAAAATTGTAAAATCAATTGAGTTACAAGAACAATATTAGCCTCACTGCTCTGTTAGGTCTCCAACGTTCAAATCAAACTAGTTGAGAGAGAAGTCTCGTAATCCATAAATTACAAACAAAACGAATAAGATGGGAACTTTTTATAAGATTTCAAACTAACTTAGGCATCCTTTTTTGGTACTGCTGTTCGCTCGACGACTGACAGCTTTGAGCTATCGGTCTTCGGCTGGTTCTCAGACATTTTGACGCATTTCATCCGCACTGTAATAACCGGAACCGAATTTTACCGTACAACATACCACCTAATACCCTTACGGCTCGGCTTAATTTTTGCCGTCGCCGTCGAGGGGTGTCAAAGAAACAAAAAACAATGGCAAGCAATTTCACATTCACGTGACCTATTCCTGGAGCTCGGGCTGGTGGCTGGTGCTGTGGTTCTGCCATCGGAATGTGAAGGTGGGACATGCCCGTCCGATTGGCTGGGTCGATGTTCCAAGCCTCTAAATCCTTTCGCAGCACACACGAGCCGAGATTGCAAAGTTCAACGTGCCAACGGAGCTGCATCGTCGTGCACCGTACACACATCAAGGTCGCAGAGGCTGAAGAAGAAGCCGCAACATTCTTCGTCCTGCGACGGAGGCGGGCTGCACCTCGGCCTCGGGAACGTCTCGGTCGGCAGGTCGACGCAGACGAGAGAGGCAAAAAAGCACCTTTTGGTCCAGGCACGCCACAGGGCCACAGTAACTAAGGCCGAGGTGTTTCATTATGACGCTATGATATTCGTCCTGATGCTGCATCGCTCCCCGGGGGCCCACATAGGTGCCCGGTGCTCGGCATTGTTGGGAACGACCGCAACAACTTAAGAAATCACCATGGATCAAACCTGCACGCCAAACACGATTCTCTTGGCTGGTGCCAAGAATAAATTTACATTTCATTTCCCTGCCTTCGAGCTGCGGCGGACAAGGCAGCCCGGGAGTGAAGATCTCGGTCTTGAGGTGACTCGGTCCAGTGACCGGGAGAGCGAGAATACCTTGGGGCCGACCTCGGAAAGTTTGCACGCCGGGGCCTCGGCCAGAACCTGGAGGGTGGATTCTAGGTCGCCCTCCGGGACCCTCTGAACGGAGCCCACATAATAAGCTTTTGTCACCTACGGTCCGGGAGGGCCCAGCCAACCGAAAAGGTGCCACAAAGCGATCTCTGAGTCTCAGTCCCCCACACACGACCACACAGAGCAGATGCCAATTTCGCACCCCGAAGAAGTTGGCGCAACTTGTTGCGTCTGTGTCTTTTCGAGGACGTGGCACCTTCCGAGTGCAATAGCTCCCCCCACGCAGCTCCGAGGGCCCTGTGGTTTCCGGTTGCGCCCATTGCGACGTTCTTCTCGCTGTCGGAAGTTGTCGGAATGAGTGCGTGTGTTCGTCTGCTGAGCTCCACATTCGAGACATTTCTGGAACACCTCAGGAAAGCAACACCCTGGGTCGGTGAAGACGCTTGCTGTAAAGTGTGGCAGGAAAATGTCACTGTAGCTGTAGCGACCTGGAATCGGGGACCGCGTTGGCCGTAGTCGGAACGCGGCCAAACAGTTAGCTGACACAGTGGAAGCGCGTAATTGGATTTTCGCTAGCCCTTCTACGGGCGAACTCGGTCGATCCACTCGCGCCCGGTCGGTCGGACGGGATTGTTATGTCGGGAAGTTGTCGCGCACCAATGAACCGTCACCTGCACCATCGGAGGGACGGCCAGGCCAGGGTGTGGAAAGCAATTTATCTAATAATCGTTTGTAACTAACTAGCGCGCGCTGCGTTTCCGCGAGCGAAAGGATCAGCCGCAGCAAGTGGCACACCCCGCCCGATGCGCGGCGCTGGCACACGGGGCCGGAATATTAAGCAGCGGCCACCGGTCACCGGTTGGCGTGCGGCGTCGATTTTGGGCACTCACTCCGAGCGCCACCAGTGACGTTAGTGGAGGGTTCCCTTCCAATTTCTCCGACAGCAAAATGGCGACCCGCATGTCCGGCACGCCACCTAAAATCAATTCCTGGAGTCCAAGAGAGAGAGAGTCGTGCAATGGGGTAGAGTTCAGTTCCGAGAAAGCAGTGGACATGCAACGTCGACTATGGTTGGTAGGCAATTTAAAGTACTGTTCTCTTTTGCAGCGTAGCTTACGGCTGACTTATACGGATCGTGACCTCATAACGGTTAATTGTAAAACACTCGTGGTTAGTCGTCTAATTTCTGGGGCGCGCTTCGTTAGAACCCTCCGAGGTTCAGGCAGAAGAAGTCATGCTTTTATGAAGAACAATGTTTGCCACTGCCCAGACACGAACTGGGGCGTCTTTTACTCATGACTGCAAAATTCTTCTATTTTCGTATAAGGTGAATTGTACTACTATCCCTAGAGATGACGCGGTGCGAGACCTAGGTGTTGTTTTAGATTCTAAGCCTAATTTTATGAGCCATTATGAGGAGATAATAAGCAGAGCTCTTAAAGAGTGTTAGGATTTGTATTACGTATGTCTAAAGAATTCACAGATGTCATTTGCTTGAAGACTCTATACTGTCCGTCCAATTCTTGAGAACGCTCTTGTGGTGTGGCACCCACAGGCTCAATGTTGGCGGTTGACGCTATCGAGTCTGTGCAGAGAAGATTTACAAGAGTTGCCATAGCTAGGCTAGGGTTGGAACTATTTCAATAATCTTCCTAGTTATAATGTACGTTGTCTTTTGCTTGGTCCTCTTATTTTACGGTATCTTGGTCTCTTGGTCTCTTAATCTTGGTCTCTCTTGATTGTTATGTTTTAATTTTTAAGTTTATATTTAAGTGTCAACTAGGCTTTGTGGAAAAAAAATTTAAAAATTGATCGAAATAAATAAATAAAATAAATAAAAGAGCGCTGTGATTGAGCTATCGGATGCCCGGGTTCCAATATCATCGAAGCTCGCATAAGAGCGGTTCAATTTAATCCTTTCAAATTAGAACTCTTTCGTTCGTTTGATGGAGAAACAGTCCCCGAACTGCACTCGCTGGGCACCGGCGCCAGCGTGGCGTCTAATTAAAACGATTAATGCGAACCTGGCGTAAAATTCGCCAACACAGCACGATTCTTCGCGTGTTTGATACGCACCGGTCACCGGAAAGGTAAATAATCTTGCTCGCAGCATTGCACCATGCCGTGCTGCAAATATCCCATCGAATAATGCCAATCTAAGCATCGAATTTGATTATGTTACAACCCCGTGAGCCGCGCATTATCGGTGCTTTGAATTTTCCATCCATTTAGCCCCGGTGCACCGGTGTGGCCCGGTTTCGCCGGCCACCCCGGAGAACCCCAGGAGCATCCAAGCAGCGCTCCAGCCCACTCGCCGTGTAATTGTCCACTCACTCGGTTGACTGCCCAATTTGGGATTCAATTAAATTATTCCGTTGTTTTCCAGGTGCCCCGGCCCGGTCCGGCGTTCCACGTGCCTTCCCTTTCACCGGCCAAACGTCAAATGAAGTCAAATGGCGCCGGGCCGGAAGATAAAAGCGGCAGCGTACAAATGTTTATGCAAACATGTAGCCGGCGTTCCGTGCACCGCCGTGTGCGCCACTCACAGTGAAATAAAGCGATAAAGCAACGCAATAGATGCACACGCACACACGCGAGGTCTGCTGCATCACCTGCACGGCCGACGGTGCCTCTCATAAATAAGCCGACCCCATATTGAACCGAACCGGGGCTCCATTTCGAGCCTGGCGCCGAATGGATGCGCTCGCCGCCAAAACGACGTTCGGCAATGACCTAGCAACGGGTAGATGGAAAACTTGACTTCACATTCTCCCACTTTGGCAATGTAATTAGTGACTAATACGCGGCGACGGCAGAGTGAATGGCGTGGAGTGCAGCGTGTACTCGCGGCTGTTTCGAGAATGGTTTGGAAAGGATGAAAAAATCGGTGCGCGGGCTCCATTCGCTCCAACATTCTATCGCTCCGACCATCCGCTCCGAAAGGGCAAGGAAGAGTCTAATGTCTTCACCATCCTTTCAAGTGCAGCTGGAGAGGCTTTTTTTCGCAGGTTCATGGGTTCTCTATTTTTAAGCCCGCCAATGCCAATACACGCTGGACGCTGGACGGGCATTACGTGCGGTCAGCTAGCGGTAGCCATCGGAAGCCATAATTAAGGATCACCGATCCGCAAGTGGCTGCAATTTGCCCCCGGCCCGAGCACGCCGCTAACCTCGCGAATCATTCATCAATAATGCCGTGGTTTTTGGTAGATCACCGCACCGCGATGGCTTTCAATTCAGCCAGTTAGTGGCTTGGGCGCATTATGCGCTGCGCGGGGGATGGATGATGATGAGGACCAGGAGCAGTGCTTGATCGGTCGGTAGTTGCAGCTCGCTACCGGCACACTTAGAGTCACTTTCGAGCAGGGGCTCAATAGCGTTTGCTCGCGTTGCACTCACGGTGTAGTGCCGGCAGATTGGGAAGCTAGAATTTGTAAATTTGTGGAATTCGATGGCGATGTTTTTCAATGCGCTGCCAAGTTGAATGTTTAAATTAGTTGCTCTTTCGGTTGTTGCTTGTTTTATGTTTCATGGAGCGTCTATAATGTATGCCAAGGTGAGGTGTGTAATTTATGAGTTTTATTAAAGTTTTAAATAAATGTGTGCGAGCATGAGATTGTTCGCATAAACGGATAACAAAGATTGATTGTTCAATAAGTTGACGGGACAGGTTTTGGCAGATGTTTAAGTGGTAAGTTTATAATAATGAACAGTTTGTTGCGATCGTTTTGTGAACATTTAAGGCTGGCTAAAATGTAATCCATTATTTTTCAGTGAAATTCAAAACTTTATTTAAGATGTTTCCGATGGTCCGATTTATAATACAATATAATATAATATTTATTCAACCTGGTTGCTTAAAGCTATACAGGAGAGACTTACAAATCTAAGGAGAAGAGAGGAAATAGAAGAGAGAAAGGAAAACAAACCGGACAACAAAGTTGAGCGAGAATTCTTTATGAGGCAGTTTACAGGTTAACAGGTTAACAATTTACAGGTTTACAGAATTTGCGTCAAATATGCGCCGTTTTATTGGAAAATTTGTTTCCTTTTTAAAGGTAAAAAGGTAAAGGTTTAAAGGTAAGGCATCTATTGTGATCGTTATTGGCGAAAAACTCTAGCAATCTCTTTTGCAATCTTCTCTTGATCTCAATTTCTTATCACCCAGGAAGTTTTGCAATGCAAGAAAAAGGTGGTAATCGTTTCGTGCCAGCTCCGGACTATACGGTAGACGCATTAAAACTTCCTAGCCAAGCTCCCGGAGTTTTTGGCGAGTTGTCCTGATGAAACACATTTCTTTTTCTGTTGGCCAATTCCGATCGTTTCTTGTCAATCGGTTACTTCGAACGGTGCAGTTATTGACAGTAGAGATCTTAATTTAGCCTTCCCGGAAGCAGCTCATAATAGATGGTTCCTTTCATGTCCCACCATATACCCAGAAGAACCTTCCTTGCCGTTAGTCCTGGTTTAACTGTTTGATGGTTAATCTTTAGTTCCTGGTCGATGCTCTGATTACTAACATTCCGATCAACTTTGATTATTTTTGTAATTTTCTTGATATTTTCAACAACGGATCTGCCTGTGCGAAGTGCATCTTTAACAGCAAAGGGGAAACAGGTCGACGAATTGCACAATTGTACGTAACTTACTTTTAGAGTATTGGCTGTACGATCGGTACTTCACCAGATATCGATCACTAAAGCCATCTATCGAGAAAATAATGGATTACGTTTTAGCCAGCCTTATAGAAGACATCAATACAAACCATGGTTGATAAGGTTGATAGCACATGTTTTGTTTGCTACAAAGTAAATGTTTATTGAAAATTGATATCTTTAAATCTATGATGAAAATGACTAAAATGATGATTTCAGGTTTCGGACCGGAGATAGTTTCAAAGTTCCACAGATCCACGCATAATCGCCATGCGGAAGTTGTTGGGCTAGATTGCCAATGTGTAAGCATAGTCAATGCAAAACTCCAACTCTTCCAACCCTCCTGCAGTTCGCTGATGCCAGTGCATAAGCCATTGACACTTTGCATATTCAGGCGATTTTCGTTTTTTTTGTGAAGCATTTGTCACTGGCCGCTTACATCACCTGTAGCGCCATAACAGCATCGGCGGTGGCCGAGCAAAACAAAATCGATGCTCGAACGCGCCTCGCACAACGAATTGTTATTCATTGTGCGAGGAAATTGAAATAATTTCGTACTTGAAATTCTGCCGCTTGCTCACCATAATTCACCGCCGTCGACGGTGCGCAGAGCAAGATGTTCCTCCAAAACATCCGACGATCCGGGGACGGTCGCGAGGGGCCCGTTTCCCGCTCCCGGTCGACCACTTTCCCGCCAGGCTGGGACGTGAACGGAACCGCGCCGCGTGATGCATCCGCTCCCGGACGATGAGTGCTCGTTACGCGTCAAATTGCTTCCGATTGTGAATTTTTCGCGCGAAACCGATATCCATCACGGACCGGGGCACGCCCGATCACATCGTGCCGCTCGTCATTATTTGTGTCGTGCACTACTTTTCTGTTCACCATCATTTGGTGGTGCCCCGAGAATGGGTTTTGCTGGGTTTTATTTTCGTCCGCCCAATTATGTGCCACCCCCCTGTGGTCGTTGCGAGCAAATTGCGTATGCGTATGTTGGCCGTGCGTTGCGTTTTCAATCACGATGCCCGCGACGAAGGACACTTTCTAAAGCGTCAGTGGATGCGCTAAGGGCACTAAAGGTTTGTGGTCAGATTGGCAATGGCACTGATTGGTGGCGGGTTTTCATAATTCAACCACCCGGCGTGACCTCGCGAGAGTTGATTAATTTCTCGCGGTGCGCACCCCCCAGTTCTATCGACTATTCCGGGTATCACCGTGCTATCTCTCTCGAGGGACCTAAAGAGCAGCTAATTGTTACCGCCAAGAAGCCAGGCACCACGGGAGGGACATCCAATCGGTCCACGCGGCGTCTGCGTTGAAAGGCGCTCGGCGACTTCCTTAAATGGGCCGTGCTGGTGGTGGCGGCGTGCTGCGGCTAAGAAATTGCGGTGACTGCTTCCACCTGTCACAGCGACACGCCGCCGCTGCTCTCGAGCCATTATTCTTCTCTTCCTGCTCACGGTGACGCTATCGAGTGACGCAGTCGGTGCCCGGCAGAGGGCGCGCCGCAAGGTTGACTGCCTGTGCCCCACTCCGCCGGTGGAGCTCTCATGGAGCTGGTTTTCCTTGGAGCGACTGGCCGCGACGGCGACGGTGGTAAGAACGTAGCGTTTCACTTCCCGGTAAACACTTCCTGACTGCCTCCTGGGGCCTCCGAGAGCTGAATGCCTGGACAATTAATTGAGCCGCCCGGTTAGCTGGCTGAAACTGGAGCGAACCGGGCTGCGGGAGGCCACGAAGTGGCTTCGGTGGCCCTGGGAGTCGCTCTTCTTTCGAGGTTACGGTGTCGACCTGGCCACGTCTGGAAATTCTAGGCTGGAAATGCGTGAATTACAGGCTTCAACGCCACGGGCCGGGCGCCCCCGGGTTGACTGACTGATTGACTTCGGAAGCCTCGCACTGAGAGCTTGGCGGTTCTCTGGCTGCAATTGACCCGTTAGGTTGGCAAATCCTTTCTAATTTACCGTACCGAGGCGATAGAAGCCGCTCGCGGCACAGTTCTAGCCCGGTGACCGGTGCGGTTCAGTCTGAGTCACCGTCACCACAGCCACTCGAATGACGAAACGTGGCCTTTAATGACGGGCGCAAGTCACTGACTTGCGGCACACTCGAGGTTAAACGCCCGCCAGGAGCCGATGAGTCATGAACAGGATCCCGTGGAGCGGCGTGGAGTAGCACCTTCGCGCCCGGGAACGCCTCGACGAATGGCGAAATTTCGTTCCCGCGCTCGCCCCAACTACTATGCTGCAAGTTTGTCCCAGATACCGTGCTTTGGTCGGCTATGGGCAATGTTTTGCATAAAAACATAAAACTCCAGCGCACGGCTCGATCGAAGTCGAGACTTTGGGCCCAGAATGATAAATAGTTTCCAAAAATGGATCGAGCACCGAGAGGGGCCCAAACAAAAATGGGCCCAAATCGCAGATCAATCTCCTGGCCGTGGAGTTTGCGACGCCACGCGGACGACGGGTAATTGCGGTAGGCGCAGTCTGCCTCTCCGCAGTCGCAGGAGTGTTACAAGAAGCAACGTTCAATTAAGGTTGTGACAGCTTGGTGAGGGTGAAATAAGGAATCGCGCTGGTTGTTAACCCATTACAATTGGAAAGATCAACCTTGGAAGCGAACGTTGGTGAAACATCAACATCATGCCGTGTTGGGAGGGGGGGGGGGGGCGTTCCCCGAGCCCACCACCACCGGTTGGTACCCACCGCCAGTGCCAGTGGTTTCGCTCACTGCTCGCGGCCCGTCTGGTGGTAAAAGTTGTAAAAGCAACACAATGAAATGGTTTCGCCCATTTTATTGCTCGCCATTTAATCGATTGTTCTCGGCCATTACGAGCTCAGCTTCAGCCGACCGGTTTTTGGGTGGTTAAACTTTGTTTCCGTTAAACATGCAAATTAAAACTCCGCAGTCGACGGAGCCGAGTTGCGCAGGAACCGAACACGCCTGTTAATGATCAGACAATGTGAAAAAAGGCTTTAATCTAGCGATGCTGGTGTTTTCTTGCGGCGTGTAAATTAACAAAGGAGAACTGGATCAAAAGAACATCTATCTTGAAGACTTTACAATGAAAACCGATTATTCATCTTTAATGTACTAGGCTGTTCAATAAGTTCGTATGGTCGATAGGAAAAACACATTTTTATGGTTTGAAATACACTTTAATACTCAGTATGGCCTTCCTGAATATCAATACACTTGTTCCTAGGAGACTTCAGTTTAGAAATTTCATCCCTGAAGTGAGAAACTGGAAAGCCTTCAAAATACGCTTCCACTGCTGTTATGACGTTATCGTTTGATGAAAAACGCTTTTCATGCACAATTTTGTTTGGTCTGAAAACAGATGGAAGTCGCTAGGGGCCAAATCTGGTGAATACGGTAGATACTGCAAAAATTCGAACTTTAATTCATTGATTTTTGACATTTTTAAGTTGCTCTTGTGACACTGTGCATTGCCCTGATGAAAGAGAATGTTTTTCTTCTTCAAACCGGGTCTTTTTTCACGAATTTTCACTTTCAGTAGGTCTAAAAAGTTACAACAATAATCAAAATTTATTGTTTAACCAGCTAATAACGTTCTGGGCGATTTCTGGACACGAACTCGTTTCGGAGCCTAGGCTAGGCCTTAGACTAAATCTCTGTCAATGAGTCGATGATTTTCCAATGCGATATCCTGTCCAATGCGATATCCTAACATTTCAGGTGCTGTGTCTGTTTTTTGGCATTTTTTTGACGTGAATCTTCTTGAAGTTGTAGGCTTGTGCGGTCACGCTAAACTCAGAAACCCCCCTTTAACCCACTAATTGAAGGTGAAGAGTTCTTAAAAAATTTTAACAGTGGTTTCTAAATTTTCTTTGCTTTTAAACCGTCCTAAAATAAAAATTAAATCATGTCGATGCTAAATGGCTTGTAAACAAAAATTAAGTGATTGAAATGAAACTTCACATACGTTCATTTGAAGAGTGTACCAATATAACAAAAAAACACGCTCCCAGCAGCTCTCTCTGTTACCGACTATGCGAATTTTTTGAACACCCCAGTAGAACTCCTTAACCGTATTACTTATTCCGTTCGCATCGATTAAAGAAGGTAGGTTAGAGTTATCATTTAATCGAAGGCACATCAGCAAATGTAAACGATTGAAAGCTCCCCGAACACCTTCTTGGCCAACATCGATCGTGCTAATCTAGAAAAAGGCTTGTTTTTGGTAGCACCATTTCAGAATCAAGTCCTGGAGCGCCGTGCAGAAGAAATGGTTTGCAAAACATCTTGCCGGCGCTGATGATTTATTCCCAGTAAACAACGGCTTCTACCATTACCCTAATCGGTCTCGCCGGTTGCCAATCCGTCTGTTTCACCACCCACCGGCTTACAGCACGGCTTTGCTTGCAGTAACGTGTTTGTGTTGCCCGGTGGGTTTTGCCCCCCAAAAAGCACCCACACGCGGGTTTTAGTGAGCGAAACCGCGAAACAGAAAGGCAGCGCAACCTAGTGGTGGGCCCGATCGAACCGAGAGCTGGCGCAAGTAAGGAAGCGGCGCATCGAACCATCATCATCATCACCGATCGATCGAGCGATGTTCTGCTTTAGTGAGTTGGGGGCGCAATAGAGCACACTAATAACAATAATAAAAAAAAAAACAATCACACCAAGGTCACCTCAACTGAAGTGCGAAAGACGTCCAACACTTCAGCGTCGGGGGCGCGAGACTCGAGCGCCGCTAATTGGCAAAGATAAGCTCGCGGTGTCGGAAGCTAACAGCAGGATTTTACTAACACCACCGCCGATCCACCGCCGATTAAGTCACCGTTCAGCCGTTGTGGTAGAGATTGTACTTCTGACGAGCGACCCGTCTCCCAAAAAGCGTTGGAATTCGAATTGCAAATTTTTCACCACGCTTCATTTCGTGCGAACGACCATCCTCCTATTGAGTGCCTTGGTGAGTTGCCGTTTTTTGTTTTGGCCACAAACAACCCACAAAGATTAAGAATATCGATCCGGCCTTTATGTAACGCCACTTAGCACCCGTTTGGGGGCCGGTGATAATTTTGGAGCAAGGCAAAAGCCACCACCTGCCGGCCATGTGGTTGTGGCCTTTCGAAGGTTCGTCAGATTCGGATCCGAAAGGTTCCCCGGATTCCCAGTGCCCGGGCCGGTGACGGTTCGTGCCGTTCCGAATATTCATAAACCAGTATCGCACACTAAAAAGCGCAGTTTATTTTTAAGATGCACGCAACCAAAGGCCACCGCAGGGGCCTTGTAAAGCCAAAATCGCGAGGCGCCGCTGCGCCATCTGCAATCCACATCTTGAGCAAGGTGATTGAAGACGCTCACCGCGGCATTCACGGTGATGGTCGGTTCATTTTTTTGCTGCGTTTTCTGTTCACTGATATTTATAGACGCATATTTATACACCACAAACTATACTGTTATCCCGAAAAAAAAACCCCAGCCCAGCTGGCATGTCCTTTTGCATCGAAAAGACACCTCGAGATGCAGGCTCATCCGTAGATCATTAATCGGTTTCGACAGTGAGTGAGTTCGAACCTTCCAGCCCCCCTTGACAGTGCATTAGCTTGAGTGCGCGAAACTTCAAGATGGTGCTCAACACGACTCCGTGTCCGTTCGAATAATAATAAATAATAAGACACCACGAGACCGGTTACCAGCGGTTAGTACCGTACCGTTTGCCGGTTTCGCGGAGCTTTTTCTGCTCGAGGACGGAGACCACCGATTGGATCGTGCCAATGTTTGGTGCCATTTCTTCGACATCGTTCAAATATTGGAATTTGATAAGCTGCTGAGCCGCGAGTACCCCCTCGGGGGGAGGGGCGGGGAGTAAACACAATCAAAGTGGAGAGTTTGACTTTTGGCCCCCGGACGGAACATTCTTCCGCTTCGCCGGCGCGCATGCCATGCCAGGCTGTGTGTGTGAGGTGGGTGGCCGCAACCTGGCAGGTTGAGCCAAGAAATTGTGAACACCCACCACCCACCGTGTACCGAGGGGCGTCTGGTGCCAGTGACAGTAAACAACGGATTCGCACCAAGCTGCTCCGGCGAAACCGTCAGGCGCAAGAGGCTGTGACTTTGATCTTTGGAAGCTTCTGCGCTTGTCACCTCCGCCCTCGGCCTGTGCGTGAAGGGTGGGGGTGGGGGGGTGTGCGTTGTGTGGAAGGCGAAGAATGTGTGATGTTGTTGTTGTTACACCGGAGCATAAAACTTGCAAACACCGACATCAAACGGATTTTTCAAAAGGATTAAACTCCTACGACCACGTGAAGCCCCACGACAGACGGCGCGCCCCTACACGCTGAGGCATCATCCTCGGCTCATCCCGTCACCGTCCGCCCGCTCTTCTCGGCTGCCTGAAAGAACCGAAGCTTCCGTTACAAGGCCAAAGCTCGGTGGGTGGGAGTGAAATGCAGGCTTCTGCCGTTCCGCAGCACTGGCGGGGAGTGGAACACTGGAGCACTGGAGCTCATGTTTCCGATACGGTCGATGGGCACTATATAGTGGTGCAAGCATTAGACACGACCGCCCATCACCGACGCCCCAGGTCCGGGGCCGGCCTTTGATTGATAGTAAAATGAAGAAATCTAATTTTCCCGGCAAATATCGCATTTTGCGATTTCGAATACAACTAACCCACATTCGGGGCGGGGCTCCGGGACCTGCTCCCGGGCGTCGGGCGTCTTAATCTTCCCAGGCCTCCAGACCCAGACAAACCCGGGCCCTCGTTTGAGGTCGACCAGTCGAAGGAAATTGACGTTTGATTGAGGTTCTGTAATGAAATTGAATCGGGGTACCGGGGGCACTATCACTAGCGGGTTCCGGAGGCGCAAGAGGAGGTCCTGTGACGAGGATGCAAGACGCTTCTGCAGGTGGCTGCAGCACATAAATGCCACCGCAAGATCGAGTTATGGATGCTAAAATCATTGCCGTTCGTTCGATGTTTAGTCGTGTTGGGGAGAGAATTATTTACGGGCAACATGCTGATAGTGCCCGGGGCTGGATTACTGACCGGAACCGGAGGATAATAGATAATGGGCGGCAATGCAACGCACTATGGGGAAACGGCGGTCATAAACTAAATTTAAAAAGGGAGGATTTTGGATAATTTTTCCTAAAATAAGTTAGATAAGTTAGCTATGGGCGATCGCAATCTTTAACCTTCCACGTTGCGTAGATTCCCGTAATTCATATGTCAAAGTCAGAAGAGTGATAAAAATTACTCTTTAAAACCAACATTTATCAGCTACATTAACACGATCGCTAGCACGCTATATGATATGAAAAATTCAAATATTCACGTTTGGCATTGCTTGTACATTTTGATAGGAAATTAATGTATAACACTGCGAAAAATTCAGTTTACCAACTTTGGTACTGCAGCAAAATTATAACAGAGCCTGGCGCAACTAAACCTAGGCATTACAATTAACTTCTAGGTAACTTTAAATTATTTCCAGTAAGTTTTGCCTTCGTCTCGATCCGTCCGTTTCCGCTAGGCTTATTTTGAGAAAACACTTCCCGATGCATCAGGAGGCGGCTGATCTCTGTGTAGTCTATAAAATGGCCATAACAAACATACTGCCTTTATGAACTCTACGCCTTTTCTATTATGGAGCATTGGAAGCGCTTCATAAATACAACTTCTCTATTAACCGGTGGTGTTACCGATAGCCGCCGATATCGGTAGAGCCAGCTAGCCGCCACTTGCATGCCAGGCTGCAAGCAAGTTGCAGACCCGCTTACGAGCGAGAGAGAGATGATCACCGATCGACTCACGAGTGAGAGAGGTAGGATCATCGGTCGACACTCTTTGGGACACTCTTTGCATTACGTAAGAACCAGGAGTGATAAGCGAAACGCCGCGAACGGCGGACTAATTTTGAGTCGCTTCGTTCGTTTGCTCTACAAATAAAGGACTTCAAGATACTGAACGTTCGTGGTGTTGATTATTGCTAACAGGTGGCCTTGGGTTATTTATTATATTTGAACACATGCAAAAAAAAGCCAAAATGTTTAAACAAGTCCGCAGTTTTTTCCAAAAACAAAATATGTCCGCTTGTCTAATACAATTTTCCCATAGTCGTCTTAGGTATCTCGCATAAAGGCCTTTTCGGTGGTCGTCGGGTGCATAGTTTCAGGCGTTTTTATCGTTGCGCTGACAACCACCGGAACATAAAACCGTTGCCCAAGGGAATGGAAATATTAAACCCACGATTAAACAAAGTTCAACTCAGTTGAATTCATTCGAATCAAGCAGTCCGAAGTGTGCTTCAAATAGTTATTTTCGTATTTGTTTTCGTTTCGGTTATTTGGTTTTCAAGCAGCATGATTCACTGTTGTCAATCTGGTCATGCGAATCTTAATGCATCTTTAGGATGGTCGTGTCTCAACCTTCAGTTCATCAGTTACAGTGATCAGTTAAGACAACGAATTGGTTGAAACGCAAAAGAATCCCTTTTCTAATTAATTCTTTTCTGATTTGCTACTCTGGCATTACCCAATAACCCGAGAGAAAACTACAGAATACATAAAGACTGGGGCTAAAACCGAGACTATCATCTGATTAGTCGATAAAACGGAAGAAAGGCTTGATGACCAAATTTATTGAAAGAAATGGGCTGGAAAGTCTCGAGCCTAACACACAGATTGGATTAGTTTTATTGCGTTCCTCGCCTTTTCAATTTGTACTAACCTTCAAAAGAAAGCTGTACAAATTCCATGCTATTCTACTCATAAGTTGCGGGGTTGTTGTATTTTAGAGTGACACTGTTTTTGTTATTTCACAACGCAGGACAAACACAAACGAAGGATAAACAATTTCGTGTTTTGATGTTACAATCCTTCTTGATGGGAAAAATACCGTCCAAAATACCGTTCTACAAAAGAGCCATTGAAATATTATTGCGGCATTGGAATGATTGTGTGACTCTTGATGGAACTTACGTTGATGAATAAAGCCAGTTTGGAATATAAAAACAGCGCGTTCTAAAGTCCGGGACTTTTCATCCTACATGTTGGTTCGAAATAGAAAAAGTATCCACTCCATACCCGGGCTTTCTAACAGCGCGTCAGAAGGTACGGCAAATAAACTTGAACCGTGATCCTTGATCCTTGAGCCGATCGGAATCCCGGAGGCCAAATATGTAAACATTGAGTACGAAAGCTCAAGTCGAGTCAGCTCAAAACTACCAGATGATCCACCTCGGAATGTATTCGCCAATACACTTGGACCATTCGAAACAAATACGCCTCAGTGGGCAGCATGCGAAGCGATCGAATGCTGAAGTTTATAATGGGTGATTCGCATTTTCCGCCTAACCTTCCCTCAAGCAGCCACCAGTGAGGAACCGACGCGAAGTTCCAGCTTAGCAACGGCGTGGACCGCAGCTGGCTACATTAATGTCGCCCACAGTTTGTATGCCTGTGTGTGTGTGTGTGTTTGTGTAGCCTGTGGGTGTGAAAATACGGAAATAATCGGAAAAAATAACACAACTCGCAACCCGCAATTGCGCTCCATCGATTAATGTGGCCCAGTGCCGCTGAGAATCAATTTGCGTCAATCAATTTAACCTTTCACATGCAGCCGCGCCGGCCCGGGCACTCGTTACAAATTCCCCGACGTACACATGTGACGTGTATGTGTGTGTGTGTGTGTGTACGTGTGCCTCTAATCAAATTCCAGCCACCCGGCGCGTTGGGATCCGCCGAACAGCCGAATTTACCATTTCGAAACTCCGACTCAAAACCGTCCCATAGGGCCAATTAAAGGGGCCAAAGAGGGGTAGTTGGGTGGGCTTGGAGGGGTGGCCACCACACCAAATTTATCATTCAATCCATGCGGTCTTCCCGTGCCAGGTGAGAGCGACCCAAAGGGCGCGCCCACGCGAGCGAGACAGAGGATCCGCAGGATCACCAGCCGGAGCCGCGGAGCAGGCAAGTAGAACGAACGGAGCCCGCAGGAACAACCCCGCCTGCGAAGCCCTGCTGCGTGACACTCCTGTCACACTCGGCGGGTACCGCAAAACCGCGCGCGTCAGCTTACCGGAGCGACAAACTTCGCTCGACTCAAAATAAAACCTCAACTTCACCGACCTGGAGGAAGTGCTCCAGGGCACGGCGTAAATCGCTTGACACTCGGCTCGCCTCTCGAGAACTCCAACTCCTCCGTTCGGTGGCGCCGACTGTCTGCGAAGCGAAGCGAAAGGAAGCAAATTTACTTTTGATCGAAATTACTGGCAAATATTTGCACCGTTCGTTGGACTGATTTTTTCACGACCGAACGAAACGGAAGCGGAACCGAGCCCGTGCATGTGTTTGTACGTGTGTTCGTAGCACGGTGTCACACCGGGTGACCGGGTGGTCGAGCTGTCAAATGCACCAACGGCCAACGATGCACACGGTGCACGGACCTGGAAAGTGAGGCTTCGACACCGGAAACCCGAAACGTTCGGCAGTGATAATTGTGTTTGCAAAATCACAGGCCGGGAGGGAACGCCCCCCGTGGGCGGCCATCTTGGGCCGAACATTGCCGGTGGAGGGTGTTCGAGGTGAGGTGGTGTTCGAGTAACATTCTAATCATCGGTCCGGTCGGGTCTGCTCACCTCACCGGACGACTTTGGCGAGGTTCAGAGTGTTCGTTCGCACACCCTCGGGGCATATCCTCGGGGCCCGTGTCGCCTGCGGGAACACGGGAACCGGATATCGGGAGCGGAACCGGAAGTGGGCGATTGGTTTGTTTTATTAATTTCTTTCCTTCCTCGTTCGATCGGAACCCGCAACCTCTCGGTCAAGCAGCCCGGTGCTCTATTGAGACTGCAAAAGTTTGACCTTGTCAGTAGCGAACGAGAGCTGCGAAAGGAACACTAGCTCAGGGAGTCGAATGTGCAACACACTACAGTCCGGCCAGCACCGTCGATGTACTATTTATTGAGCTCGATAACGGACACCGGTTGCAATGGCGACCAGAATCGGTGGCAGCGATGGGCTAAAGAACATTGCACGGGATCTTTAAGGATAAAATTAGTGTTAAATTTAAGTTGTTTTGCAAACATCGCTGTCAGCTGCTGCTGTCACTCCGGCAACATCAGAGTAGTTCAGAAGCCAGGGGGCGCTAGTGCTGCCTGGCCTGATCGTTTGACAGTAGTGACAACGTGACGAGGATTAAGAGGATCCAAGGAACGAGGGAAGTGACGTTTGAACGTTCTTTCTTTTCTTGTCAAGACCCCGGACAGAACGGGTGCAACTTTAAAGATTTTCTGCTCTTTTTTCGATTTACACTTGATGCTTCTGTTTTCTGGTTTATAGGAGAATCAAAGAAGAGCTATATGAACCATCCGCAAGGGATAATCAGTTAAGCGTTTTTTAATAACATTTCCAACAATTTGTGTTGAACTGTTTCGCCAAATATGGCCACTCCAAATTAACTCCAAATTAGATTTAACTTTTCCAGCACCATCTCTTTTCGTTATCACGTTACTAAATGATGATTTTGTTAAATAATTCATGGCTACATGCATTAATATTTGAGCGCGTTAAGGTCACCCAAACGATAGTCCAGGATACTATTTCGGATTCAGTGTTTCATTGTGGAGTTGACAGGACAACATCCAAACATTACGTTTCATCCAGGTATTGCACGAAAGATCATAAAGATGGAATGGAGTCCCGTAAACAAAGTCAAAGCAAGATGGTTACGTTGGATTTGCATGACTCTTTGGAACAGTGCGGCATACTTCGGCATCCTTTAGCAACCATCACTCGTCTGATTTGTTTGTTGTTGTTAATATAACAGTGCGAGAGTGCCATTTAGCTGAGAAAAACAGTTTCAATGAGTACAAGTACAATCTGCAATTTATATATGCACACTGGGAATTTATATATGCAAAAGAAAGTAATGTTAGTTACACTATCTATAACTCAAAAACGGCTGAACCGATTTGACTGAAAATTGGTGGGCAGGTAGCTTAGAACCAGAAGGCAGGCATAGAAAACCTTTTAGACGTTCTTATGATGTCACTATGAAACGTATAACAAAACACGCCGGGAACGGCTAGTGTAAAATAAACCGAAAAATTATGACATCAGAGATGCGTGCACAATCTATTGAAGAGTTTTTTAATAGTTTGATCAAATCCGTTCAATCGACAAACTCGATCAGCCTTCGCGATGTGATGAGAGTGTGTTCCACATTACAAGAGGCTTCGCACGTGGCCAACACACGTTCGCTGGGCGTCGGGCACAGATGAAGAAGTTCACACCATCATCTCGTATTCTCGCTCTTTCTCTGCCGCTTTCTCCCTGAAGGTGTCTGACGGATTTTCACGACCAAACGAGCTGCGCCATTTTCCTTTCCGCTGGCGAAAATATGAAAAACTCACTACCATCCCAGGCAGCCGCCCGGGCGAAGGGTGATGTCAAAAGAGGGGCGAAAGTAAATTAGTTGCTGTTAATTACATTTTTTATCACATTGGATGATTATTTATTGACGCTTGTTTTCTGGCTCCCCGAGCTCACCAGCCACCAGCCACGGCCCGGGGATTCCGGGGCACCTTTCGGCACCTTTCTTAGCGCGAGGGCAGCAACAGCCAATCGAACTGGCGGACACCGAAGACAACGCCCCAACTAAGGAACAGGACCACACGGTGAAGTAAAAGAAAGTAATTAAGACGAGTGTCGATTGAGTTTGAGTGCAACTTTTTTCCGTTTTTCGGGCCGCGAAAAATGATTATTCGCCAAAGTTTCGCCCACTTCACCCTGCCCGGGTGGGTTCCAGGTTGGCGGGCGAACAGGTGGTCTGGTGAGAAGGGAACGGCGCGCAAGCAACCGAATGGAACCATTCCGTCGAAAGGTGCGGATGATTGATGGAATTGTTTCGCCAAGTTTTCTTGTTACAAACGCTGCAAACTTGTTGATTATTTTGTAAAAGGTTACTTCATTAAATTTGCAGCAGCGCCCGCAACGTGCCACGCCTTAGATTTAAAGCCCGGCATTAGCGACTACTTAATTTGTGTCGAAATAATAGGAACTGGAGCTAATTGTGCATTGTGCCAGTAGGGCCGTTTCGTTTTGCCGCCTCAAGTAGGTTCGCTTAAATCATGTTTTAACCTGTTCTTAATTCGTTATTCGAATTTTAGATCCAATTTGGGGCCGGTACTGAGGTAATTAATCGTTTAAAGTTTCTCGCCCTACATCTGCTTCGAGCAAATACAATTTAATTACAGATTTTGCAGTTTTCATTCAGATCTAGATCAAGGTTGTTCAGTTCGGCAGGAAATTTTAAATCACTTTTCTACACGACAGGCCGTAGAGTTGCACGTAGAGCTAACTTTGATATCGCGTTGTGACGAATTGGTTGTTGATCACATTATCCTTTCTTAGCTTTTTTATTGGTAGTTTAACAACATTTAACGTTAAAGCAATCTCCTCCTGCAACTCCTTTTCATGTATTAAGAACAACATGTTTGTTTTGGAAGGAACTCCATAAAGGTTGCACTAAGCCCGGGAAATATTTTGGCAAAATTTCACATGTGACCTTAAGCCAAGTTTTAGGCAGCACTATGGCCTCAACTCGATTCATCTGAGACTGAGAGTGCAGATGCCGCACAATGCAAGTGGATTGAACTTCTTTAACCATTTCTCAGATTTTAGTGATGATGATTTTGAGTTTGTGGCTTTTGGAGCAGTATATTTCATTTTCTGTCAATCAAATGTTGTTAAGTAAAAATTGGCAACAAAACACTGAAAATTGTTGAACGATTCTAGAAGAGTAGTTGAATTCAAGGTAAAAGTTGCATTACAATTACTTGAGTGGTATGGAAACTTTTAATGAATCTTCACTGAAGACACGGAACGGGCATAGAACTTGGCAAAATCTTGGAAGAGCAGAACTCAATGAGAAGAGATCAGAAGAAAAAAAATCCTTTGACACATCACAGTTAAAAAATCAGCTGAAGATATACATTTTCTTTATGCTTGTTCTATTAACTTAAATGAATTCATTTTATTTTATTTAGTACAGTAATCGGCATATTTTCTTTGTGGTACTGACGTGGTGTAGTTTGGTATTTCAAATATTAACATATTTTTCTTTAAAGTTTTTTACGTTGAGGATTTGTAGGTTACAGCCATAAGAAGCACGAGTTGGTCAATATGAAGAATAAGCAAGCTATTCGTACTCCGATTCGACCATTTCGATAACCGATTTCGTGAAACTGACGATGTTTTCACCAACGATTCCTTAACATTAGTCTTGTGTTATTAAATGCTTCCAAGTCTTTCGTGAAAGTGATCTGTCAATAGTTTTGTGTGCTTTTGTTGGGGATATTTCGCTGTTTCCAGTATCGGCGAAGCAAGTCTTTGTGAAGCCTTTGTCAACAACCATCGAACGGGCGTTGAGCTCCAAGTCGATTGAGTGCCTCATCTAATCGCTATAAAGAGAACGCAGAACAAGGAAACAAAGTCCAAAACCGGCTGCACTTGCCCAACGTTAGGCCCAACTTATCAAGCCCTGCATGTGTCGAAACGGCCGTCGCAGTACGGATTAATTTAAATATTTCAATCCTGGCCGAAAGAAAGCTCATTCCGTTCGCGTCGAACGGAGCCACATACGCTATGGCGGCTGGATTCACGTCGTTCGCATTCCGTCCGCACTTCCGGGGGGTCCGTACGCGCGGATAATATCCCCCGCGCTCATAAATCACCAATCATCCAAAGGGTTGACTTGCCCTTCGCTCGCCGGACGCGGCCCGCTCCGAGGTGGTGTACAAAGATTTACTGTGGACCCGCAGTCCAGCCCGCCTTCGGGGTTCGGACCGGAACGGAAGTCGGCCCAAAACGGAATCCAGCCAGCCAGAGTGATAAACTTGGCCTGTCATACTGGCAGCCGAGGCAGCGCAACCCGCACACCGAAGGCTTCCCGGCCTTTTTCGTGCACACTCTCTTCGGCCGCGGCGAAATAAATTCTTTGCTTTAAATTTAAAACGTGATTCCATTACACAGCCCGACGGACGGAAAAGTTCCGTCTGTCCGGCTAAACCGACCGTTTGTCCTGATCTCTGACCTCCGGCAGCCAGCAGCGATCGCTGCGCCACCTAGCGGCCCAGAGAGTTCCGCGGCTTCCAGGGTTGGCTGCTTTCACGGCCTGGAAAACTTGACGCCCCTTGCCCGGCGCACGTGTCCCTGCGGCCCCGCTCCCCGGCCCGACGGAGTTTTCCAACTTATGGACCTCTTCTTCTGTGTGCGGAAAACTCTCCAGAAATATAATTCTTTCCGACGGGTTTAGCACAAACCCCTTTTTGGGCTGCCCTGGTCATTTCCTGCTCTCCTTCTCTCTCTCTCTCTCTCTGGCCACGCTTTATATTCCGTTTTATAACCTATTTTTTGTACCTCCTCTGTGTGTGTGTGTGTGTATGTATGTGTGTGCGGCCTCAGTGTCGGCGGTCTTCGGTTGGCTTCGCTCCTCAAGCTAGCCAACTAGCTGCCAGCGTCACTGAGGTATTTGTTTAGTAGTTTCCTTTAGTTGTGTCCCTTTCCGTTCGGACTCGGGGCCAGGAGGTCAGCAGGTGCAGTCCCGTTCTACCCTCCCGCTGCCCACTCCCGGCCGGGGCACCGAATCACATAGGTATGCGACTTCGCACAGGAGCCTTGGTTCGGGGGAGGTTTTTTTGTGCCCTCGAAGAAAATTTCGAGGGCCGCCCGTGCTCGGCATCTTCCGCCCCAACTTTTCCGGTCCGAGTCGGCCCAGACCGGCAAAGGGATATCCACCCAGTGGGCCCCTCACCGGGTTGGATGAAAATCGGACAAAAATGCTCCACTGTTTTGTTTCTTCGAAGCTTGTTATTTAGTTTTACTCACTTTTAGTAAATTTTTCTTCACCACCCGACGCTCCCGAGTTTCCCGGGCCCCGAGACTTTCCCTAGCGGTGCGGGGGTTTTCGTATTAAGTTTTATTCCTTGCCAAACTTCCGGCGCTCGGCGGCCGAGCGCCTATTGTTTCGCGGCCGGCAGGAAGGTGTCGTTGTACACGCGGAAATCGGTTTCGCTGTTTTTCGGTGCGCATTCTGGAGCAGGAGCAGCAGCAGCATAAGCAACGCTGGTGGCCGCAGTGTGGCGTCCGGAGCTACGCAAGCTGAACAAATAAACCACGTGGGCTTATCGTTGCGAGAAGTGAGGCTTTTTATTTCAAACATTCGGCCCTACTTCGGTACGAACGGTGCCCGTCCAGTTTCCGGTTCCGATCCGGTTAGCAGCGTGCACACAGGTTCCACAAGGCACATTTGGACACCGCAACCGCACAGCGGGACGTGTCTGTTTCGTGGGTCGGGAAAAGCATCGCCCACAAAGCGCCGGCCGTCGATTAAAAAAACATAAATTCGACAGATGAATTATGGAAAAGAGATTTTCCTGCCAAGAAACGCGGGGATGCTGCTCGCTGGCGAACGGCGAACGAGCGATGGAAAATTAGAACGGAAAATTAAACACGCACGCAACAATCGGAACAAACTGTGGCCCGGCAACACTGAACCAAACCCTTGCCGTGTATTGGCTTATCAAACAAACAAAAGCGGCAGAAGTGTAAACGGAAGTCCATTGGAAACAAACCAAAGTGAAGCATAAATAAAGATTGCAATTGACCATAAAGCAACGGCGTCATTTTGTTCAACATTCTGCGCAACAGCTTCCAGCCATCAAAAGCGTATCCTGAGCGGTACTCATGGAATCCATTCCATGGCATTGAATGAGCTGGATAAGAGGGTGCGGTTTCACTGAAAATCCAGTTGTCTCCAGACTTTGCTACTGTGACCGAAGTTTGAGCTGCACCTTGATGCATCTTTTAAGAAGTGCACCAGAACTTAAGGACATTTTGAATAAAAATCCATGACGTTGAAGTATGATACATTGGAAGAAAAGAAAACAGTGGAAAACGGGTTCAAAAGGCTTCAAAAGAACTTGTTCGAAAGGGTAATGTCTGAAGGATCTATTACTGCACTGCTGGAGCGACCATTGACGACTGTATGCTAGAGCACGCCCAGCGATAACAGGATCCTTTGTATGTTTGTTAACGCACTGGTTTGAAGTCCAACGTTCAATAAAGAGATTCCTATTGATTACGTTCCCCAGCAGTGATGAGATTTTAGCGGAATACAATAATCTCTAGAGCTACATGTTTCTTCAATATCCATTCAAGCATATTGGCTGTAGGGTCATAGTCGAGCTGCGAGAAATGCTCTTAATGCCCTTTGATTTAATTGTTAGATGTTTTTCTTTCATATTTCGTAGCGATCAAACGAATATACAAGTTTTGCTTTGAACGATTTTCTTTGTCCCAGAGTTAGCGTCGTTTATGGGTGAAAAAGGTTGAAGCGACATGATTTATACAGATTCGACAAAGGTTAAAGAAGGGCCTATATGAAACCTTCCCATTAGGTCCTGACCCGATCAAGGGCTCGATATTAAGTGAACGGCGCCGTTCAGTGGAAACCAGGCATTAGTTCAGCAAAGAATTAAAACATTATGATCACTATTCTACCAGAAACATTCGCACATCGCAACGCTTAAGATGTCGTCTAAAGCCTGTAATGTCGCTTGACAGACTACCACTACTAAGTTATTGCTGGATTTCATGCTTTCGGATCATGATCTGCGTATGATCGTAAAAAAATCCATAAAGGTAGGAAACTCGACTGCCAAGAATCTAGTTAGGTCCAGATAATCAGGAGCATAAATCTTCAACAGGAACCAATGCGTTGGACCACGTAAGAATATACAAGCTTAGTAGATGCGATGTCTTAATGAACAGAAGCTCGAAAGCAACCCCATTCTTCGCGCTGTGAGTTATTTCACCTTGGAGAATATGCTCCACATCTGAGAAAGTCCATCGAAGAAGCCATCAAAGACAGAAGAAAATACACGCAATCAGAATGAAAACATAAAAGAATAATATGTTTTGTCCAGTACGAATTTATCGTCAAATTCGAGAACCTCGCACTTGGCTCGCTGCCACAAAATATCGTAAGCCCCGGGCAAAATCCCAGGCTCTTACCAAAATATCAACCATTTCAACAACAACAGCTTCATGTTACCTGCCATTGTATCGTTAGTACCGATACTTACTTACTTACTTACAGGTCCTGTGTCCGCCGTCTTATCGGCGCGACAATAGGGATGAAGTTAAATTTCTCCACTGCTGACGGTTACCCGCTATCGCCTTTACCTGGCGCCAGGAAAGGTTTCCGTCAGCAGCCCGGATGTCGTCGGCCAGGCTTCGCCGCCAAGAGCCTCTGGGCCTGCCCCTCCTCCGTTGCCCTTGCGGGTTCCAGTCCAGTACCTCCCTACAGATCTCGTTTGCTCCTCTTCGCAGGGTATGTCCGATCCACCTCCACCTGCGCTCCCGGATTTCAATCTCAATCAGTCGCTGCTGGCATCGACGGTGGAGTTGCTCGTTGGATATCCAACTGTTAGGCCACCATGCCCGAATGATGTATCGCAGGCAGCGGTTGACGAAGACTTGCAGTTTTTGCGTTATTTCTGTGGATACGCACCACGTCTCACAGGCGTATAGCAACACAGATTTAACGTTAGAGTTATATATCCGGGTCTTGGTGTGCAGAGTGATCTGATTTGAGCGCCAGATATTTCGAAGACCTGCAAATGCACCCCTGGCCTTCCTGATCCGCATGGCTATATCTTTCTTGGTACCTCCATCAGGCGTTGTCTGGCTACCAAGATATTGAAAGGTTTCCACCTGCTCAACTTGTTGGCTCGCTACTGTGAGGCTGGAGGGGTTGTCAGCGTTCACTACCATTGACTTCGTTTTCGCAACATTCACTGTTAAACCTGCCGCCTTAGAGCAGTTGGTGAGGTCATCAAGTTTGCTCTGCATGTCAGTTCGACGTTGCGAGAGCAAAACAATGTCGTCGGCTAGGTCGAGGTCATTTAGCTGCTCCATCGTTATAGGGTTCCACGGTAGTCCTCGATTAGGTTTGCTGTCAATAGCTCCAGCAAGAATCTCATCCATCACGACAAGGAAGAGTAGCGGCGATAGTATACAGCCCTGTCTCACGCCAGCAGTGACCCTTATGGGGGCGGACAAGACGCCGTTGTGCAATACCTTGCACGAGAACGCCTCATACTGAGCTTCGATGAGATGGACTAGTTTATCTGGAACTCCTCTGCGCCTGAGTGCGCTCCAGATGTTTTCCTGGTTGAGTCGGTCAAAAGCTTTTTCGAAATCAACGAACACCAGTAGGAGGGAGTCCTGGAGCTCGTTGATTTGCTCCAGTATTATGCGGAGCGTTGTGATGTGGTCCACACATGATCGGCCGGCACGGAATCCGGCTTGCTGCCGCCGGAGAGTAGCGTCGATTTTCTTTTGAATCCTATTGAGGATCACTCTGCACAATACTTTTTGTGCAATACAGAGCAGCGTGATGCCGCGCCAGTTACTGCATTCTGTAAGGTCCCCTTTCTTAGGAACCTTCACCAAGATGCCCTGCATCCAGTCCACCGGAAAAGTCGCGGTTTCCCAGATAGTTGTGAATAGCCTATGCATCATCTGGGCTGACAAGGCTGGGTCAGCTTTTAGCATCTCGGCCGGAATGCGGTCTACTCCTGGCGCTCTGTTGGATTTCATACCCTTGACTGCTGCTTCGATTTCTGTCAGTGATGGTGCCTCAGAGTTCACACGGTTGATGCGACGCACTGATGGTATCACTTGCTGCTGATTCTGTTGGTCTGTGACACTCGAGACTCGGAGAAGTTCTTCGAAGTGCTCAGTCCAGCGATTAAGTTGGTCTGTTCGGTCAGTCAATAACTGGCCAGCTCTGTCCTTCAGCGGCATTCGAGTATTTGTCCTGGCACCACTGAGGCGGCGAGAGATATCGTACAACAAGCGGATATCACCATTGGCGGCGGCGGTTTCTCCTTCTTCGGCTAGGGAGTTGGTCCAAGCTCTCTTGTCCCGTCTACAGGCTTGCTTAACACCTCTCTCCAGTTCGGCGTATTTTTGACGGGCTACGGTCTTAGCCGCTCTGGTTCTCGCTCGCTCAACACTGGCTTTCGCCTCTCTCCGCTCGTCAATCATTCCCCAGGTTACATCCGAGATCCATTCTTTCCGTTCACTGCGCGCCTTGCCGAGGATTTTATCACTCGTCGTGATGAAGGCGTCCTTGATACCGTTCCATTGCTCTTCGACAGATCCGCCTGGCGACATATCCGCGGCACGGGCTTGAAGCTGATCGACAAAAGCCCTCTTAACCTCCGGGTTCTGCAGCCGACGCACGTTAGTACCGATAGCCTCACGATAATTTCATCGACGATCAGTTAACCAGTTATTCGAAATACTAAGGCGCACCAAACCTGCGGAGGCCCAGCCGTAAACCGGGTTTGCAAGTGGCGCCAAAAGTCACTCCCAAAGTGATCGGCTCCGCTGCGTATCAGGTGTATCCTTTCTCAGCGTGTAAAGAGTAACCGTCGGGTGTGGGGATTAAAGTTCGTTAGCGTACTTCCCACGTGTGACGCACGCCGAACGAACAATTCCGAGCGCTCCGAATTTGATTAAAACTGACTATCATCCAAGGGGAGCAAGCGAAAGTCGTACCGATCGTGTGGGAAGAAAGGGCACCAAAAGGGCCTTCCGCTGTACATTACAGGCCCGACTCGGGCAGTTCGTCACTCGGGCACCGTCTGCCCGACATCCGCCCGGCGGATGTTGAATCTTTGGGACCATACATCAGCCCGGGCCCGGATCATCTCTGGCGGGACGCCGGGATTGGGGCTTTATGGTGCCGCTTCTTAACACCGATAATCGCCGTAACGATGCGGACGGAAGCAAGACAGACCGGGACGTGTGCCGACCGAAGTGAGCCCTTCCGTTCCGGCGACGAGGGGGGAAGAATTAAATTATTCATCCCTTGGCACACTTTCCGATAATTCAGTTTCCATTTCGCTGCTTCCGGGCACCGACCGACTCGTGGCTCGGGGTCTCCTCGCGCACGACACGAAAATTGGCTGCCTCGGCAGGGTGGGGAAGGAGGGCCGCTAGGTCCTCACTACGGCAACGTCCGTTTTGGGGCAATTCCATTGATAGATGCCCTCGAAGGACGCGAGAAAGGCAGCTAACGCGATTCGCACCGTAGCGGGCAAAGAATTCGGGCACCGCTCGCCTCGGCGTGTTTCGCCCGGCTCCGAACCTCCCCGGCCCGGTTCCTGTGATGGTGATGGGCTTACCCGTGCTGGTCATTTACCGGCTTTCCCCTGGCGGCTGTCGGCCAAGACGGTTCTTCACGCTCTTATCTTAACGCTCGCTTCCGGTTGCCCGGGCCCGGGCCCGAGACCGACGCCGGAACCGTTCGCACGCCTCGGTTTCCGCTTTCTTTTCTTACTATCCGCTCTCTCGCTCTTTCTCTTTCTTGCTCCCCTTGTCAGTGTCGAGTGGCCCACTGTATATCCGGCAACGTCTGCCGGAACGTCTTGTTTGGTGTAGTAAATGGATTAGCTTATTCCGTTTCCATATTTAATGCCAAGTCCATTAACAATATAAATGTGATTATTTTCCTGTAATTTGATTTTCGACAAACTCTCTGCCCCACTGCCGCGCCGCGCATCACGTCCACCCACCCGTTCCCAGTGGACTATCACTAGCCGCCGCGCGAAGGCTCCGGAGGTCGGAGTCCAACGGATTCCGCGTCTCGGACGGATTTACGCCTCCTTCCGACGGAATGAGTTCCGTTCGTTTCGGTTGTCCTTTTTCGGTCGCCGCCTCGGAAGTCACGGCTGCGGATCTGCGTGCTCTGCGTGCTGCTTCGCCAGGCGCCGGAAGTGACGAAAATCAGCAGCCCATCAAACACCCGGCGAGAGTGCAGCTTAAGAGCTTTGCCGAGTGCCGGAGCTATTTGGTGTGTGATGTGATTTTCGCCGAACTTCGGCGCCACCGAAAGCGCCACGCTCTCTCTCTCTCTCCTACGCTCACGGGTGGCGCAGCTCTGCATCGGATTTATTTCAATGTTTGCGAAGGACGAGGCCCGCCCGGGGGTGAAGTTGGAACTGAGGCGAAACACGATGCGACACTCCTTCGACATTCGGTGCCTTCGGCGAGAGGTCGCTAGTCCATTACCGTTGCCCGCGTCGCTGGGTTGCCGATTAATTTAATCTTTCTCGGCATTTGATAGCGTCTAAATGGAGTTAAATGAAGTGCAGAAACCACACACACGCACGCAAACCGCAGTCGGTTGAATGGCAGAGTGCGTAACACATCCTTTACCCGGAGCGGGGCCGAAAACGCATCAGCTCGTGGCTCGCGACTCAGTTGCCGACCTCCTCCAAGTAGCTGTACATCATGGCGAACGACGAGTAGATCTTCTGCATAATGTCCGTGAACGTTTGCATGTTGAGCGGGCCGACACCGCGGACGAACAGTCCCGGCGGGTTCTGGCTTCTGAAGAGCATCAACCGGAACATGTGCTGCTCTCCCGGTGGCAGCCGGTAGAACGGCAGGCTGGAGATATCGTGGTTCAAGCCATCGTTCTGTGAGACCGAGAAGAGGGGTACAATGCTATAGGCGACACTCGGTAGCATAGCGACAAACCTACCGTCACTTGGATAACGGCGCCCAGGATGCAGAAGATTAAAAGTTGAAAAACCGACACCACCAGGAAGCTGTACGTCGCGTACCAATCGGTCTGGAACCAAGCGAAAGGAAGCGCAGGCGTTAGCAACTTGAATGGACCTAGAACAGGACCTCTTCACGGTCAAGTACTCACGGTCAGTGCCAGGAATAGGTTCAGCATGATGGAGAAGCTGCAAGTGGCCAGCTGCACGGAGCAGATCGTTTCGTAGCACAAGTTGAGCGATGACACGTACGCGATGACGTTCTGATGTCGGAGGTAGATCTCTCGCATGCGGACCCTGCAGAACGCCACGTACTCTTGCTCGGGCAGTTCTTCGCTCTCGACCATCACCAGATCCTTCCCGAACTCACCGCAGTCGATGCCGAACAGACTGGCGTAGGTCCGAAAGTGGAGCACGAACATCATGAAGCCCGTATCGGACACCAGCGCACCCAGGAGCCCCCAGAGCGCGATAAAGACGTGCACGGCGTTGGTGAACCCGTATCCGTACACCGAGTAGATGTCGATGCCGGGCAGCACCAGCGGCAGGATCGTCACCTTGACGTGCACCACAAAGTACATGTAGGCCGGGTACAGCGAGAAGATGATCAGCGTGGACATGTAGAGCACCACCGTGCACTTCATCAGCAGCTGCAACAGCTGGATGTCGGCCAAGATGTGCCGCTTCTGGGTCTCCGTTCCGGTCAGGTGCCCGTCGTAGATCGCACTCCGGATACCGCTGAAGTTGATGTGGTACCGTTCCTGGTACCGGATCGTGTAGTACAGCTTGACCAAACTCTGACAGAAGAAGCCGATAAACGAGAAGCCCTTCAGCAGATCGAACAGGTCCTGGGCAACGATGATCGCGTTCAGTGTGCCGGTGCTGTACACCACGCACAGGAACAGCATGAAGTACGTCCGGTAATCCATCCGCCACGACTCGCTCATCACGTCGCACCCGAGGAAACTGCACAGGCCCCGAAAGACCGTCGAGAACTGTTCAAACTTTTCCGAAGCCTCCATCGCCTTGACTGCCGCGATCGAAGTCCCTGGGAAGGGCCTTTTATTTGCGCGATAATTGTGCGAATTGTTTTGCGTGCTACGCCATGTAAACATTGCCTTGTGATTGGCGATGAATAATGGAGCCACCGATGATGAGGTCCTGAGGTTGATGCTTTTTGTGCCCCGTCGTCGCCAATCGTTTAAAATCATTACCTTACGTTGCCTTTGAGTGCAGTTGGAAAAATCCAACCAGGCATTCCAGTAGGGACCAATGTGTGAATAAATAATTAGCAAAGTGGCTATCCGTCGCAGGCGTTCCCCGAGGGTCGCCCTTCAGTGTGTATTGTAATCAACCCGCACCGCACCACACACACGGTGGAAGGACACCCGACTCACACTCGACGTGCAGGACACTGGAGCCAAGGTGCTCCCGTGCTAGTGCTAATTAAGCACGGTAACGGTGTCTGAGCCTCGGTGCTGTCGGTGTGCCCTGTCTCGCCCGAACGTATCCTTGGGTGCGCAAGATAATTCATTCCGTCGCCGGCAGAGGGAGTCACGTTGCCTTCGGAGCGCGTGATGTGTTTGTGCGTCGGTGCATGGGTTAGTGATTTATCTCCCAGCGGACAGGTTTTATCTTCCCGGTACGATCAGCGGGTGTCTCCGGCAGATGGCGGCGGCCCAGGTGTGCCAGCCGGTGGCAGCCGCGGTGCGTGAGGAAATGTGTTATCATAAATCTTAGCTGAAGCGCATCATTATCGCACACTTGCGAGAGGGTTTTCGTCAAAGCCGGCGGCCGACGCTGGTCGTCGGCCGTATCACTTGTTTACTTTTTATTAGCCTCCCCGAAGAAGCTAATGACCGGCTGATCAAACAACCAGCACACACACACACACGCACACACGCACACAGGACCTCGTCTTCGCTCGTAAGGATGGCCGAGGGTCCACACAGTTCCTTGGGAAGTAGAATCTTTGAGGGTTTCGAGGATGGTGGTGGACGGTAGATAGGACAATTATTTCTTGATTAGCTCCTCCATTCGACAGCACTTTCATTAACTTGAAGTCCATTATTTCAGCTCAACAGGGAGTGCGACCGTGTCGAGTGGACCCGCAGACACTCATCCCGTGTTTGTCCCCAGTGGGTGGGGGTTTGTGTGTCCTTACCGACGACACGGGATCAAGTTGGCCGGGCGGCTTCCCCATCTAATCGCGATATCTTAACGGGTACCTTACCGTGTCCTTTAATGGGTGCAGGATGGGACAACTTAAAAAGTGCTTCCTGCTCAGGCGGTTCCGTGATGAACGACTATTGGATGGTAATCGTTGTCTAGTAATCTTTGTGATCTGTTTGAGCCGCAAGACCCGTAACGTAATTTATGATTCTGGCTGGCGTGGTTGACAACAAAATTTATGCACCGTGATTGATTGCTTCATCTACGGACACGACGGGCATCTACGTCATAAAGGCATCTCATAAAGATTGTGCGATAATTGTTTTCCGATTCCGAAGCGTGGTAGTGGTTCAGCTTCGTTCATGGTTCGGACCATTTAGAGCAGCACGATTTAAGATGTTTTTATTTAATTGTACACCGTATGGGAGATCTTGTCACTGCCATAGGTCCACCAATGTATATAAGAATCTTCTTGTTTAGAGTGGTAATTAGAAGCTCTTAGATATTCTATCCACCCAACAATTCGAGAGCTAATTACCTCAGCTTTTAATGTTAACTAGTTGTAAGTGTTGATAGTTATTAGTTACAAGTAGGATAAAATGACTCAATGTTACGCGGCATAGCAAAGGTTTAAATCGTAACATTTTCATTTCAATCTGTTTGATACCTTAGACTTATTAAATAGCTGCAATCCCAACTCCGTACTCTTATGTACTCTGTACTCTGTACTCTAAATAGCTGCAACGTGGAACAACTCTGTACTCTTATGTAATTAAACATTTATGTAAAACAAACAAAGTTCCAATTAAAAAAACAGAAGCTCTTGAACCAATTCTGATATTCCTTTATCGAATAAACCTCACCGAAATAATAACTCCAAGAACATGGAGTTTAAACGTGAGCTCTCCAATGTTTTGGTTCATATGTTTAGGCGATAATTCTTGATGATGGCGGTAATTCTTTCAAGTAAGCTGATACAAAACTCTAAACATCTCTCTTTTCTACGTAGCTTTCAGGGGCTGTAATTTCGCTCTCATCAGTGAATCACCGTGTAAAATCAATTACATCAATAGAACACATTCAGATAAAGTTGGAATTTTTCGAAGGAATTTTCAAACCAAATGTGAATTACGTGAACCGTTAATACTACCACCGAACTCTAATTTAATACGCTTGCTGCTGGCACACAATAGAACCCTGCTGTGAGGATTTCCATAGAAATTCCCATAAACTCAACCGCTCCTGTTGTCACATTCTGTCGGTGTTCGTTCCACAGATGGTAATTATTTTCCCAATCATATTAAAACTCCACTTGATGCGCGCGCCCGCTGCCGAAGGAAGGTTCTTGAGACGTTCGCTGCGGTATGCACCGCATCGGCGCATACCCTTTCCGCCACCTTCCCCTAGATGCCGACAAAAGTCAGCTCGAATGATGTGTTTTCTTTCAATTTCGTTTCCGGAGCGTAAAGTGAATTACAACCGACAAAAGAAACCACAAATCTATAGTTTGCCCCATGTTTACTTTTTTCTCTCGTTCTTTTTTTTGAGGGGGCCTTGGGCTTTCATGCTTAACGAAATTGCTTCCGGAGAGTTACCATAATAATGAAACATTACGGGCGAACCAAGCACCAAGTGAGTGTGTGCGGCCGCGTTCTTTACGGCCGCGATGCAGCTTGCACCCCGGGCCCAAGAAAGCCCGCTACGACGGTAACGGAGATCGGCGGGACCAAAAAAAACCGACACTTTGCGTTTGACACGCTCCGGCCTCTCCGAGGGCTGCTGCTGGCTCCAGGACGCAGAGCTTCTTGCACGGATCGCGAAACCGTACGCCAGGGAACGTGCAGCAAAAGATAATAAAAATATGGTTTAACTTTTAAACTCATCGCACACACGACACGCCGCACACGGAGACACGTGTATAGGATACACATCCACACACACGGGTACGGGACGTCCGGGACGCCGCCACCGCGGGCCCCGTCATAGTCACTAGTCGGGCGTCGTTGCAGAAGAAGGCTTCCGTCGGCGGCTCACACACACGGTGCACGATGGCAGCGGATAAAAAGCTAATAAAACGTGCCCCGAATGCATCCTTCCGCTTTGCGGTCGATCCAATGATGAGAATGATGAGTAAGGCCACCACCTCGGCACACGGCACAGTGGGCTAAGGTTAAGCCATCGGACACCTGATTTTGTGTCGCTTGAAGAGCATTGAGTTGAAGTTCAACATAAATTAAATTTATTTATTTATTATTACTAAACACAGTCAACTGCAACGTAGTCTGTTAGACAACGTCTAAGACTAGGTAAGAACATAAAACTAATAGCAAAACTAATCACAGCTGGCGAAAAGAACGCAGAAGCTAGTATCCGCTATACAGAGAGATACATTAATGAAACAGTTACTAAGAAGACATGAAAGCAAAATCATCACAACACCGATTTAGGGACATGTTAAAGTCAAGAAGGGACGGAAAATTGTTATTAGTTTCAAGGCAGGTCTCGAACATCGGGCAGAAGGCGAAAAGTTAATTCGATCAGCGGCGTGCCAATACGTAAAGTCTAGATCTTGAATGCGAGTACGTCCTGAGCCGACCGTTTACGATGCTCGAGTGTAGAAGGCAACGCGTTTCCTTATTGGGTAATCGATCAGCATAGTACGCTTTGCTGCGTCTTTTAATTTCAAACTGGCTAGATTTATTTTTCAGCCACTTTATATCCTTCTTTACGCTGCCTTAATCATTTTCCAATCATGGAAACCCAAGGTCTTCCAAAAAGGTGGCAACTGTTGCGAACAAGTCAATTCACGGAAGCAGAGTTTCATGACGATCTGAAGATTTCATGGCGATCAGAAGACTAACTGAAGCTGTGGACCCAATACAAAATAAGAACAAATAAATGCTGAGAAAAGCTACAAACATCCTCTAAAAATTAATTCTAATTACATTTTCTGTGAACGGTTTTTTAGCATGTCTTGAATCCTGTGACGGCGCAGTCTCACAGTGCAGAGGGCTCTGCGGGTTGCACACCGAAGCGCCAGTAAAGCCACTGGAGAGGCCACCGATAGGAGCATCACACAATAACCGAAAATAAAAACAACGACATCCATCGGCAACCGAGAAAGGGGGTGAGATCGAAAGATGATGATCCCGGTTCGCCCCCAGCCACCCCGTTTCCGGCTGCCGCCGCCGCCGTTATGTCACTTCCGGTTTCCCCTGCCCGAAGTGAGTACGTATTTCATCCTTTTTCCCATTTCTTTCGTGCGATATCCGTGTGGTTCCGTTCGGTGCGCCAACGACGTCGCAAAGGGCACGAATCCACGTCTTGCATAATCGTTACGTCACAACGAAACGGAAAAACAAAAAAAAACCTTGGACGAAACCTCCCTAGGTCCAGTCCCGATGCACCACGTTTCCGGCCCGGTCGCTTCAGTCAAAACTATCAATTTTCGGGCGGAAAAATTCAATCCCCGTCCAGGCCAGGCCCGAGTAGGGTAATGTGCCTAACCAGGCTTAAAATCAAACGCGAGCCGAACCGAACCCCGACGGCATTGCGGGGTGGGCGAGAACCTCGGGGCGGTAGGCGTCCGGCGCAATCGAACGAGATGCAGTGAAAATTGCATATATGCCCTTCCGGGTCTGCCGGAAAGCTCTCTCGGCCTAACGGTGAGCCGCTGCACCACCGCTGCCAAAAACGGAAGGTTTGGGTGGGCCCGGGTAGGACCTTGTGTTCTTTCGATCGTTGCGGTCTACTCGGGTGGCTTCCGCTGACTCTGGTTGCCGGCGTTTCCGTAACGGGAATTCGCCCGAAGATGCAGAAATAATTTGCCATTTTCCGGATGCTTCCCAGCGCCACCCTGATGCAACCGGAACCCTTTCTCTCTCCCGTTCTCTCCCTATCTTTCTCCTATCTCTCTCTCTCTCTCTCTCTCTCTTGCTCTGTCGCTAGCCGAAGTACGTAGTATTGCGCATCGAGTGCCGGAAAGGCCTTCCGGAACGGAGCATCAAATTGAATACGGATCGAAGTCGCGGACGGTCGCGAAAGCGCCGGCGGGGACAAGTAACGCGGCACGGCGGCGGCGGCGGCTGCGTATGGAATGGTCTTATTTTATGCTGGGCCGCTTCGCTTCGGTCGGACACAAATTGTTACTAAGTTTCGGGTTACCTCAGGAAAGCCGTGAACAAAAAGCAAACACAGCCTCGCCGGTGGGCCGCAGCGCCGGCGTACAGACTCATGTTCCCCGGCTTCCGAGGGATTCCCCGTGGACTCGAAGGCATTGCAGGACGATGCAAATTTCGGTATGTCTTTGGTGTTTCATGTTGGTCGCTCTGAAATTTCGTGCAGCAACTTGATACTTGCCAAAGCATTCATCACGATGATTGGTGGGTACGATTGGGTGTCCGCTAAGGCTGTGTTATTACCGCTTTTTATGTTTTGCGTTCCAGCATTGTGCGCATTGTAGTGTAAAGCAAAACATATTTTCATTCAAACATGCACAATACCACTCTATGAAACCAACACTAGAAAGCGAAAAGAAGTTTAGCTACTGAACATTGGAATAATATGTGAAAAAATGAGTATATCTTCTCTTTTGAGACGTTGAATGTTAGTTTGAAGTTTGAAGGTTTGACGATTTAATGACATTTTGATTTAATTTCGAAGACTGATACGGCCATTTGTGGCCAAAGGTGAATTAGAGCACCTCGAAAACAAGTTTAGTTGAAGTTGAAAGCTTGAAGCTTTCAGTTTTTTCATCAATTGCCTTCGTGTTGCTCGTTAAAAAAGCAGCAGAGCATAAAGAACATGTGGCCATCCATGACCCTTGGAGTATTTGAAACTCAATTAATCAAAACAATCTGGAACAAAATAATACCTGAGGACTCTAGAAATATTAACAGAACAAAAGCACGATGTTTCGCAATATTGTCTGTGCGGAATGGCATGCAATGCGGATACTAAACTTGTTTTCGTGTAGGTGGAATTTAGCCTGTTCTAAATATGTTTGGTTGAAGTTTTTCTTTTGTATCAATGAGCCCAAAACACCCTAAAACTTTCATTTACACGTCTTACATAGGGTTTTTGATAGATTTTTGATTTACTAAAGTATAGTTTTTATCCTCGTATTTCGTAAAATATTTTGTGGTTTTAAAATAAATTTCTTTTTGATTTCCACTGTAAACACATTTTTTTTATTTGTCCTTAAGTGTTACATCAATTACTTGGAAAATAAAAAAAAACTTATAAATAAGATTATTAAACATAAATAAAAATTACAATGTCCCAACATAACTAATTGATATATTTGAAAAATGATCAAATACTATGCAAGCTAAAAGAATGTGATTGAAGAAAACTCAAAATAGAATTAAATTTACAAATTATAAAAATAAAGTTGAAAACACATTAGATGAAAGTTTATCGAATGCTCGAAGCTATGAAAGCTATTGAGCTTGAAGTTTGAATTGAAGTTTGAATCTTAATGCTACATGTGGTAATTCCTTCGCTTCTTTTTCATTTTGTGACGAAATTTCCATTACTTTTGGTAGAGAATCCAAAACCCACACGATTAACATGTCAAAACATTGAAACTATGCATCAATCCCTAATGGCACACTTTGTGGCACCATCGGTAGGCTCAAACACTGCTCGGCGCAGAAACTGCCCATTGTACGTTTGAAGTCACACGAGGTCGTTAGCTAACCGTCGCAGCGTCCCATTTACATCGTCTCACGTTTGAGGTTTCGTTTGCAAGTCCCGACGGAACTCCGAGGCTGACATTCCAAAGTGACCAAACTATAAGCCTGGCCTCCGGAAAAGTTGCTCGCCTGTTGGCAAGTTGGACCTTTTGTCACCCCTTTGGCCTGGATAACAAGTACTTTCCGGATCCCGCCCGGACGGCTTATGCGCCGGACTCTGGACATTTAAGTCAAGTGTTAAGTGTTGGGCAAACAGAATCGACTCAACAGCTCCACCGGAGTCCCGGTAGGTTTGGGTCCGCTCCATGTTTTTTTTTTTTGCTGCTTTGACTATTTCTGTACTTCGCCATAGCCGCTTATCACCATTTGAGAATCGCCTTCAAACCCACCCCTGGACTGCAACGGACCGAGGACAGCACAGGGGCGAACAACAACAACTTGGCAAAACTTTACCCATCGTTAGTGCCATTTCCATTCCATCATCCCTTCCGAACGGCAACGAGCCCGGGACAACCGGGAGAAGAAAGTTCAAACGAAAGCCGTTTCGGTGGTCGTTTTGTGGTGTTTGGCAGAAACAAAGATTGTGCCCGAAGAAATGAGCAATAGACGGGATTGCATCGCGTGGCACCGGCGACGGCACACCTGTAAATACGCGAAAGTTTATCCACAAGCATGTAAACAATAATCATATTTTCGTTGTGCTCACTTTCAGCTCACTGCTGCGGTTGCTGAAGGTGTTGTCGCAGAAGCTCCCAACCCCCGGCATCGACTGACTGACACGAAGGTGGCGCGAAAGGTGTGCCGATAAAGAAGCCGGTTGGCCCTTCAGCGCTTCGCGAACTTCAGCACGTCCTCGGGTGAAAAGGGTGCCTCTCGCGCGCCCGCAACGACAAAGAAGCCGAAAGTTTTGGCGTCCGCGAGCACGTGGTGCAGGCAACGAGCGAATAATTGGATGCAATCTGGGAATAATTTTGCATCCCGGCGAGGGCCATTTAGGTGTCCCCTATCTGCGGTCCGGGAGGACTTTTGATAACATTACACCGCGATTCGCGAAGCGACGCGACCGAACGGAGCCCCGCGACGGAATGGATAATAAATGTTTATGCTTGTCTTGAGATTTGGTCCGTGCTCCGCCCGGAGTCCAGAGCGGACACTTTCGCGCGCCCTGAGCTGGTGGCGGCCGGGTTTTTGAAAAGCGTTTCCCTTTATCTGCTGGGATCGTTATTGTTTACTGTGCTGAGCGGAGGGAAATACATTCTTATGGACGGCGAATGGTATGAGACGTCCTTAATCGTCCAAATTAGAAAGGCACCGTTCTGGTGACGTTACTGTTCCGAGAATCTTAGTTTGTACCGAATTTTAGCTACTTCATATAGCCAAGTAGTTTGCATGATAATTACACTTACGTCGACCCGACATTTTTTGTTTAGTTAGGTTTTCCAACGTCCATAGATTGGGACAAAATGGGACTGAGAAACAGGCTGCCTATTAAATGTTTAAAACTGTCCAAGACTTCTTGGGTTTCTGATACCACATAAACAAATTTATAAAATACTTCTTTATTTTCTCTTTCTACGAAAAACCTAGAAATTCGACGTTTTACTCGTCTTGTTGTTTCAAAAGTAAATCAAAATATGGTTCCTTGAGCCAATTCCTTCAACTTGCGCACTTCTGTATATTTACTTTCGTTTTGCGACATTGAAGAATTGGCTCTAGAAACCTTAACCTCGAACTTCGGACCTGTTTGACCGTTGGGTCGTTGGGACGATGCTGACCAAACAATTCCATGTTTTCGTTCTCTGCAGAGTGTCACCTGGGAGAACTAGTCAAACACAAGTCAAAAGCACTGCTTGACGTCACCATGGGATGAACAAACGAAAAGCCAATCAAAATGAGTCACAATCGAAAGAGGCTTTGCCAGGTTGCGAGTTGCGGAACTGTGCGTCAGTCAAAATAACGGGAACCAGCAAGCCACGTATCTCACCGGAACTCGAAGTGGCCACTGATTAGGCCAGCGGCCCGTGAGACATCCTCCGACACCCTCGGGGGAGCGGGCGGATCAATAATTAATGTCCCAATTTTCGCTACTTACCACCGTAAACGATGCCGCCCGTCAGTGATTAGTGTTAGTGGCGGGGATTCGTTTGCACCACCCCACCACCCCCAGGTGCGGCCATTCGCGGGAGACCCACCGGGAGCCGGCGTAGATATTAATCCTCTAGATTTATGACGGCAGATTGCATTAAAAATGAATTCCACCTTTCCGGGGTCTGAGTTCGCCGGGCCGGGCCGGGCTCGATGGCGAGCGGGGACAACTGTCCCCGCTTGGCTGCGTCCGCGGTGCGACCACGGTGCCGTGCTCCCTGGAGTCGACTTTAAAGTTAATTAAAAGTTCGCTGCAAAATTTATATTTCCTCCGAGAGCCGAACCCCAAACTGCCAAGGCTGCCAAGGCTATCGATGGGCCTTCTTTCACCGACCGTTTCACCCACCTGGCACGGCCGACGTTGGATGGGAATGGTGCTAATCCTCACCTTTGCGGTTCTCGGGTCTTCTCGCCAGCCCACAGCATCGGTAACCTCTTTCACGGTGAAAAAAAAGCCTTTTTTATCTTTGTCAATGGTCTGATTTATGAGACCAGCCAAGCATGAAATTTGCTCCCTTTCGCAACCAACTTACTTATTAGTGGTGAAAAGAGTCACGGCATTCACGCACACGGAAACACGGCCTGGGATGACGTGAGCTTCCCTTCGTTCGTCCGCCATCGCTCGTCTAGGTCAAGGGCAGCCCGGGCGCTGTAAAACCGGGAGTCAGCACCCCAGGTACCAGGGGATGTAACTTATTTTCAATTTTCTTTCCCAATGCCCAAAAACGCCTTTCGCAGGAAGTGGTGCAAGGAGCGGCCAAGCGGAGGGTAGCCACAGAACCCTTGGCAAACCGCCTTCGCCTAGGCTGGTGGAATGCGGAATGAAAAATGGTCGACTTAATAAATATAAAACAAACTTTCCAATCACAGGGCGGGCGCTTTTGCAGTTGATGTTGGAAAGATAAAAGTGTTCATCCAATCGACCGCCGGAGCTGAAAGCTTGATCGGGTTCTTCATTAAAACAACGCGGTGTGTGGTGAGCAGTGAGCTGTGACTTCTTGCTGGTTCCGTTTCCGTGATCCCCTGCTTACTAGGAGCTTCACTTACTTAGATTTGGCTAAATTTTATTATATTAAATAAAAAACCATAATTAACTGTTTTACGAACTATATTCTCACTGGATGAGGTTCGAACACCTCAACTAATTCGGTTTTTATGAGTTGATAGATTAACTTGACTTAATGAAACTTTAATGCACCTTTGGTTGTCGAAAATAGTCGGAAAATATGGAACCTAAAAAAAGTCCACACTCGGGCAGTTTTTGAAGGGGTCTTTGATAACGTGAATCTAAAAAGGAAAGCAATGTTAACTGTATTCGCGCAACATTTCATGGGGCCTTATTTTGTTACTTAATTACTTAATAAGCGTTGTAAAACTTATAAATTTTGATCGGACAACGAGCCGGACGAGTTCCAACTTAAAGTTTTGTACTCTAGTTGATGCTGGGTGGGGCTGGCAGAGTGCGAACTTAGAAACTGATGAACCGTTCCAGTGCCGGCGGATGATCTACGAAGAAACCCAGATAGTTGTATGAATTTAAAACTTTTACAAACAACTAAATAGACAAAGTACATCAACATTGAAACAATGATGCAAATGAAATAAACATTTTCATTCAAAAGTTATGCCAATAAACAATGAAAAAACATGGACAAGCTTGCATAAATTCTTGAAAGCATTTCAAATTATTTACCAAATTATTCAACAAAGTTGATAACACACATTTAAATTAGTCCTCTTTGGTTAAGGAAAGGAACCCAGAGCTGGCGCAGTTCATACCTTGCATCAAGTTGATAATTATTTGTTTGTGGTCGCTAAGAAACCAGAGAAACCTTATCCTGAAGGAGTAACAAAAAATGTACTTAAAAGTGGATCAAACACGTGGAACATAAACAGCATAAGACGTTTCTGATGCCAAAATCTCACCAAGATGTTGGCAAAGAAACTCAAAGTGAAGAAAGTTCGTGGAGAAAATACTAAACCGGTGCGATGGTTCTTTCTACTGGACTATTAAACCTGCAACAAGACTTGAAAAGGTCAATTTAACTGGTTGTGATCCTTTGCTTCATTTTGACTTTTACGTTATTCAATGAGACTTCTTGGTTAAGTGGTGAAATTGGTGAACCTTACATTCCTTGATTTTGACAGCTTTCCACAGCCAAATCAGTTAAACTTTTAATAATTTTATTTCGAACCCGATTCTGCGAAAGGCTGTTTCACTATGTTTGCAAAGAACGTAGATCGAAGAAAGAGTGTTCTGCACGACACCTCGCTGATTTAGAAAATACGTGCGTCACTAATCTTCGCAGCAGCATCAACAACTGCAAACGCTCCATTACAGAATGCCACCGGCACTAGACACTTAGCCGCCCGACGAGCGCCACCCATTTCCGGTGTTCCGAAAGAAAGAAGTCCTGTTTCGGGCGCACGATTTGCCGGGGCTCCTTTATTTCTTGTTATTCTGCAACACCACGGCGTCGGCAGACACCGAGTTGGCAGTCGGTTCTGGGCCCCGGCCATCGCAAGGCAGCATAAATCCTGCATCCGCCGTAAATCGGTTAGCAGCGGGAAGCTTGTGACGAAAATGTTTTAATCCAATTTAGAGCGAAAATGCATTAAAAAATTTAATTCAATTTTACACTTCTTTCCGGGCGGTGCGCTGCTTAACTCTCCCGACGGAGTTGTCCCCTCGGCCCACGGTTCTCCCGCCCCCATGGCGCCCATTTCCGAACCGTCCTTTTCGGCGCATTTCCGAACGGGATCCCGCGCCGGCAGAATGAATGTCACTCGAGGGAAACTCGAGGCTCGAGGAAGAGCCACCGTGATCCGGCCAGCAAGGGAGGTTCCGGCACTCCGACAACGAGAGTGTCAGATAAACAGAGAGAGAGAGAGAGAGTGAGTGAGGGCGCGATCGAAAGACAGAGATACAAAGCGTTACGCGCTACCGAAACCATTCACGTGACAAACAGTTCAGCTGGCCCGGCGGACGGGGCCGCATAACCTCTCCCGGCGCCACCCCTGCACAACGCGGGTTGGGTGGCGGGGCCCATTTGCGCCGTGAGCGGCACAAATTTTGAATGACAAATTTAATAAAAAGATTTTAATGTCTTTTCGCGCGTTGATTCATTTACAAAGCAACCGATTCCGCGGGAAACTCCCCGGGAAGCGCTCACGGAAAGTGCCGAAAAGGCGCCGAATGGTGAGGCTGGAAACTCGGGGAAGGCAGCATTATGAAGGCAAGGATAGCAACCTGTTATTTGCACACATTCGAGCGCCCGTGTGTGTGTGTGCGTGTGTCGTGTAAGCGTCAGTCCTGGAGCCGCGGAGTAATTCCCGAGAAACCCCACACTTTCGCCGCCCCGATTGGATTGGTGGAAAATCACGGCGCACTCACCAAGCTTTAACGTTTTATCGCCCAAGCAGCGTTTTCCGGTGTCGCATTGGGCGGAAGTTCGCATCGCATCGCAAGGGGCCGAAAACGGATCGTGGTGGTGTGGCCCGGAAAATTCCAGTCATTTTATGGCTTTTCGGCCCTCAACGGGTGACGGAAAATCCATCCGATGATGAAGAGTGCAGTGAGTAAAAAATCGGCCCGTCACTCATCGCCGGAACCGGAAGCGTGGATGGCGAAATAAAATACGGGTTATGTTGCCTTAGCCAAACAAAAAAACCCGGAACGATGGAAAACCGGAGAAAATTAGAGTTAAAATTATTTCACCCTCAAGCTTAGGCCCAGTAATTTTGTCTTGTAACTTCCCGGCTAGCGGCAAGCTCCGCTGGCACCATAAGCCATTCACCCGCACTTTACGAGCGTTTGATTTCGGGTAAGCCGTTCCGTTTTTCTAACCCGACGCCGAACGGTAAGCCCCCGCCACGTACCGGGCCAACTGCTGCCGACGCGGAAAATAAATCCATCCGCAAGACCGATTTTTGGGGTAATGAAATTTGTCAAATGTTTTCATTCGGCGCCATTCGGTCCCGCGACACATGCTGTTAAATCTCTCGGAATGCTACCAGCCGCCCGCGAGGCGGGAGAGAGAGAGAGGGAGAGAGCGAGAGAGATTAAATTTATCACCCAACCCGCGGGAGGTGGTCCAGGAGTACCGTCCGGGGGTGTCGTCAGCCGAAAATGGGAAAAAGTTAAAACACAAATAATGCTGCAACGATACCGGAATCCCCTTGGCCGGGGATAATGCGCAGCGAAAACACAAGGAGACAGGAGGAGAAAATTAAAAAAAGAAAGGGCTGGGGGAGCAACCGGCAGGCGGCAGTGGCGTTCAACCTTGATTGCTACTGACAGGCCCCGGGCCGATGACAGTACCCCGGGGGGGTGGGCCAAAAAGTTTCTAATCAGACACACGATTAGCGAAAATTGTGATGGAATCAAGCGCTTAAGCGTGACAGCGGTTCGGCGCGCCGGTGGCCCCCGGATCCCCGGTGTTGAAAGTCGGATGCCGAGCCGGTTGGCTGATGGCTGGTTGACGGCAGATTTTGGCAGGGAAAAAAATCTTGCGAACTCACTTCCGGGCGAGGTGATTATGCGAAGAAATGATGCACACTTTCAAGGTCTCCCAAAAGTCGCACGATAAGGCTTCGGTTATTGGGATATTGTTTGAGCCATGACTGAGGTTATTGTTTGGGGACACACACTGTGGTTACACCGGTTCACAAATCCCGCATTCAAAAGAGAAACGCCACATTTACCATACACCTGGTTTAAGTTACAGGGTTTTTTTAATTCAGAGGGTTCGACGAAGGAAACCCATAATTCTAAGAAGTCTCACATAACACGTCAACATAATTTTATTCGAAGTAAATATCGTTTGATGCTCCACATTTCGCCCATCCCTCAGACAAATTGTGGTTTATTTTGCAATAAAACCTTTTTTTCTTTGGTCGAAAACCATTCGGCGACCTATTACGAAAGAACTTTATGTTCTGAGAAGTTCTGGTCTGCAAGTCCCATTGATGCAATAAGGCAATACTGTGGAGGAGTCAGGTTTCACCCACCCAAAGTTTAAAGATAGAAAATTCGTTATAGAAAATCGGTTGCTTTCTATTAATGGCCTTTGCAAAGCACATATCACAAACACACAACAGAAAGATAACTGCAAAATTGGATGATTAAAAAAATAAGTCTTACTGAATTTAACTATGTTATAGACATCATGCTCCTTTTTCTAGTAGTGCCTTTATACTTATGTAGTTATTTATCATATTCAAATTTAGCTTTACTCTATTGACAGCGATATCTTATCTTCAACATATAATCATCTCACAAACCCCCGCCAATACTGTCCGCCAAATTGGCTAAACTAGGTGTCTGTCCCTTGCTCGTGAGATGGATTGTGTCTTACCTGTCTAATCGTGTCATTCGTGTTAGGGTTAGTCAGACCTTGTCCTCTGTTTTTACCAACGTCTCTGGCGTTCCCCAAGGAAGCAATTTGAGTCCGCTATTGTTTTTACTGTTCGTCAATGACCTGACTCTTCGGCTTCCTTCTGAGTGCTACTTAATGTTTGCTGACGACCTGAAATTGTTTCTACCTGTCTGTATCCCGTCTGATTGTGTTTATTTGCAATCATTACTTGAACGTTTTGTTCATTGGTGTGATTGCAATAAAATGTCATTGAATGTCGATAAGTGCAATGTTCTCACTTTCTCTAGGAAAAAGTCCCCTGTCATGTTTATGTATCGCATTGGCTCGTCTGTTGTTCCACGTGTAGATGTTATCCGTGATTTAGGTGTAACACTGGACGCGAAGCTGAGGCTTAACTTGCACTTCGAGGACATCATCAAGCGTGCGTACAGAATGCTTGGTTTTATTATTCGTATGTCTTCTGAGTTCCGTGACGTTATGTGTCTTAAAGCTTTGTATTGTTCTCTCGTTCGGCCGATCCTTGAGTATGCTTGTGTTGTTTGGCATCCGCACTTTCGGTGCTGGATTGATCGTATTGAAGCCATACAACGCAAGTTTACGAGGATCGCTGTCCGTAGACTTGGTTGGTATGCTGCGGATCGACTTCCACCATACAAAACGCGCTGCCTTCTACTCGGGCTACGTTCACTCGAGCATAGGAGACGGTCAGCACAGGCTCTGTTTGCTTTTAAGATTTTGACTTTTCGTATTGACTCGCCAACACTCCTGTCTCGTATAAATTTGTCTGTCCCTTTCCGATGCTTGAGACGACGACCCAACCTGGAACTTAGAGTTGACGCGCGGTCTTCCCTCTCTGGGCATAATGATCCATTGCTTTCTCTGTGTCGTACTTACAACAACTACTCGTCTTTTCTTGACTTTAATATGTCCCTCGATCAGTGTCGTGATGTTTTTGCTTTCATGTCTTCTTCTTGGTAAATGTTTCGTCCGTGTCATTATCGTCAATGTCTCCCACAAACCATTGGTTACCAGCTTGGTCGTTGCGTTGTGTCAGATCGATTAGCTTTAGTTCTAGTTTACGGTTAAGTTCTATTGTCAATTAGGCTAAGTCGCCCGTTGACTTATACAAACAAATAAATAAATAAATAAATAAACCAAACTACGATAGCCGATCCCGATCGTTCACGACTACTACACTGCCTGAACACTAAATATACAAAATGCGCCACACAGTAGGAGGGCCCCAGTGACTAATTTTATTTCCGTTAGATTGAAGTAAAAAACCCAAGAAACACTGTCATCTGTTGATTGCAGCGTTCTTCACCCATTGCTGTGTCGATCATGAACGTCTTACCGAACCTTGAAACTCATCCATAATTTTAAAACCATTACAATGGTGAGTGTACTGCACTTTGCAACATTAGAATGCTGATACGACGTTGTGTAAAGTAGCTTGGTTGGCATATTTGAACGAAACAGGGATTTGCTATCACGCCTAACCAGTCGATACAGTAATAATACCGGGGCCATCTTTAAAGGATGGTGGCACTCCCAATGCTTCCAGATCAAAGCCTGCATTCATCTCGGCTCGGCCGCCGAAACATTGAATGCAACATTGTGTTTCCGGTTAAAGCTCTAATCGTATTGTTTCAGTCTGAGAACGATTGCCGGTGCGATTCTGCATTGGCTATACCGAGCCTATGTAATTTGAATTCCCAATAACTCCGTTATGTGCTGCATTCATCCGGACCGAATGGTGGTGGGGCATATGTGGGGCTTCCGAATTGATCAGTGGAATTAGGGTCCTGATAAGACTCGCTCCGTACAAGCCGTACAACTCGGTGATGGCTACGAATGCATTTCAAGTGCGTCTCAGTTGCGAATCAAACATCGTTCCTTATCAATCGGAGTAATTGAAAATACTTCGCAATAAAGGGGTATATCAAAGGGTAATATTGCGATATGAAAAATTTATTAATTTTGAAAAATTTCTGAACCTTCAGCGGAACATATCGATCCCTGCATAACTACGGTAATTATGTTTTAATAATCTAAAGCAGCTTGCCGTGAAATCTACAATTCAACAACACACATCGCTGTCAGCGGGAGTGGTACAGTGGAACTCTCAAACGAAACCAACCAAAAACACTATTCTCAGCAGAAGCGTTTGAAGATGTTTTCGGAGCTCCACGGGAGTCTTTCGCTGGCCTCATACGTTAACGTGAAGAGCAGCCCACGGGACCATGTGCGTCAGCTCAAATCTTCAAGCGGCGCCCACCGTACGCTGCAGATTACAGCAAACAGCGCCGGGCGACGCTTTTCAGGATAAATTTTCTATAATTTGATGTTATGTAATTATGTTTTATGTGATGTGCTGTGCGCACACATTAGGGACGATACTTTGACGCTACGAGTTGGGCTGGTGCTTCCCGCATCCCGACGCCCGACGAAACAAGCGACTCGCTCGGCTCGTCGTAAGACGTGGCAAGTTTTGCCTTCCCGAGCAGAGCGGTTTTAGGGTAGGGCGGTTCGTCGGCTTCGTGCGCCAGTGTCGCCAGGCCGGCACCGTCTTCTTGACACGCTGTCCCAGCTACAAGTGTTGCTTAATCCACTTATGTGTCTAAATGGATACCATCATTTAGTAAAATTTATATAGAAATGTTCCATTTAAGTTTCGCCTCTCTGTGGTGTACTGTCCTTGCCGCAGTCGCCGTTACCGCCGCCCGGCTGTAAGCCGGGTTTCTTGAGCCGGCAGGGCTTCCTGCCGCATCGGAGGTTTAATTTTTTTCCTCGCTCTTCTTTTCGTTCGTCCTTTCAGTTGCAGGTTCCAGTGATTGAGCGGGACTCACGCCAAACGCAGCCAGGAACCCTGCTGGAAGGAAGAAAAGTTTCCTTAATGCACATTCCTTCTCCTGCGGAAGGGCCCCGGGAACGGTATCCTGGTCGTGGTCCTGGTGTACCTTAAAACTTCTACTTACCCAAGCCCAAGCCCACCCCCGGATGGTAGTGTCGGTTGATCGGTCGGTCTCATTTCGGAATGAAGCAACTTGGAGTCGTCGGATGCTTGCTGTGGTCCCGAAACCGGATGACACTGCACTGTGGCCCGAGCGGCCGAGAGACGTCTAACCATGTCGTGAGTTATTTGCGCCAGTTGGAATGAAGTTTATAAACATTATTGTTGATTTCTGTGCCCGGGCCCAGGATGGATGCGTTGCTTGTGCGGTTGCATCGTTTTTAGCGGCTTCACCGTACCACTCGAAAAACCGTCCATCGGCGACCCGTAATATCGTAAGCGCCAGCCGGGCAGGTTGGCCCGTTTGTGGCTTTGATTTAATGTGAAATTTGATATAAGCCAGAGAGATTTATTCGGATCATTTGCACGGCCAGTGCACGATAAAGCGAAGCGAGCTGCGACCGGCAGCCCCAGGATACACGGGAACGCAAATGACTGGTTATCTTCAAGATGAGTCCTATGAACTTTTTGCCAAGAATGCACCGCCGCTACGCTCTCTCTCTCTCTCTCTCTCTCTCTCTGGTGTCCTTTGAAGCGTGCCCACAGGGAAGGATGTTCAAATTTCGTAGCCCAGCCGAGTGCAGCATATGCAGCTTGCTTTATCGTTCGCCTGAACGAGCATTTGTCAGCGAACCAATGGTGGAGGCTGTGGCACTCCAGGGGGCTGTGGGTGTGTAATTAAATCTCCGGAGTCTGGTTCTAAATCAGGCCCCGTTTAGCCTTCAAAGTGCCCGCCGTGGATCAACCCGGGGCGAGTTAATGAGTGTTGCGAACAAGATAAAATGGGTGAGCCCCGTTTTTGTGGTCAAATCCGCCCGGGGCGACTTGTTGCTGAAGAAACCCGATGCCGGACCATGCTACGGAACGGAGCATTTATTATTCCACTTCATGTTGCATACGAAGAATTATTTCGAAGATCAAACCAGAGCCCGGGTTTTGCTTTCCCCGAAAAATAATGGCATGATCATAACTCTAATGCGTCTCGTCTAATGGATGCCTCCCACGAGAAGGAACTAGGAACGCTAATTAAGTGTCACTGCTGGACCCTCATCAGGCCTGTGTCTGACAATGGGGGGAGGCCAGCCAGCATCGTACCAGGGCATCCGGTATTATGGTAGTCTTTGCGGTTAGAACATGTTCGGTTTTTGAACAAAAACTGCCCGACCGAAGCACCTGAGTGGCACGTGCTGCTCCTCGGCCCGGTAATCGCCCCGTTGCACCGGAAACGTGTAATCGACCCCATGAACTGCTGCCAACCTCCGACCGACTGAGCAGAAGTAATATTTGCCAACAGCACCAAGCGCGATCAAAAGAAAATCATAAAATTTGGCATTGTTTACCCCGAAGATTAAAAGCCATAAATCATCGCCACCCTCGTCGTCGGTGGCGTGGGTCTGAAAGGTGGCGGTGGCCCAGGACGTCTCGCGCAACCCTGGCGACATCACGCACAAACAAACACACGGTGGCACCACGGACCACGGTTTGCAGGTACTCCGTTTGCGATGGTGGTGAAAGCGCTGCATCGGGCATCTGAACGATGGAGGCGCCTGGTGCTCCACCGATTGTGGAGCACCAGGCGCCTCCATGGCGCTCCTGGCGGCTCCTCGTTCGTGCGGCTCCCTTGCGCCACCGTCGGGAAGGAGGAAGAAATTTCTCACCATTACTTTGATTTTCGTGTTTACCGAGCAGGAATGTACGTCGTTTGCTCGTGGCTCAGAGGCTGTTGGCAGCGAGATTTGTGGTCGAACCTTGCGGCTTAAGATGGCAATGGTGTTTGCTTTTCCCAAGCATGGCGACCGTCCAACGGGAACGGAACGGGAGGCAGGCGACGACGAGGCCCAAATCTGGCGAAGTTTGGCTGTTTTACGCGGGAACGTACGCGACCCGCGCAAGCCTGGTGCTTTGTGAAAATGTGTCCCTCGCGGTCCACCGTTGGTTAAATTGATGAAAGCCGTATAGGAAGCGTCCATTGTGCAGCTAAGGCTCTATTGGCACAACCCGCACTCCTCAACTGCTCGTTTCGTTTATGTCGACAGCGATGCGGTGCTCCATTTCCGCGGGTTCGCGCAACGTATGCAATGCAGTTGTAGATGACAGGAAAACCGTATCGCGAGCTACGGTAAGTGATTACGGGAGATGGAAAAGAAAAGAAATGTACGTCCTCCGTTTCCCGAAAAACGGATGCTTTTTGAGGTGGCGAGTGAGCGCAAGTGGCTGCGCACCAGCAGGTTTACGTATTTGAAGTACGTACTTCCCGGTCAAGTCCCGGAAAGTGACAGTCGAACTCTACCACTACTTCGCCACCCTTAGCATCAGGCCCGGCGGAGCGGTAGCAACGTGTCCAATCCGTTCAATTCTCGGTACGTGCAGAGAAAAAATTACGTGACGTTGTTATCAACAACCTGCATCTCGTGGCGCGCGCGTTTCCCCTTCACGTTTCGCCGACGTAGTCCGTGTTTGTTCAAGGGATCGGCCGAAACGGGGCCCGAAACAGTGGTACGGTGCTCCATTAGGGGCTCCCAGCGTTATGCTGGCTGTTGATTGAAAGGGAAAGGCGTTTTGTTAGGTGATAACCAGCAGATTGAAGGTGACGTTCCATTACCGTAGCGCTAACCCTCGTGCGCATTCCGTCAACGAACAGTTTAAAGCGTAACGTTCTCGCACCGCCCAGTAGAGCAGGGTTTCGAATCACGCGTACAGGACCCACGAGACACCTGTAAGTTTCAGCACGCGCATGGCCGTGCATAATTACTACGCTCATAATGTGCAAATGTATGTAAATCAAACAAAGATCTTTTTTTACCAAGGTTCGTTGAGGCCGCCGGTGAAATTTGATCGCAACCGGAGGTGAATTACCTTGAGTCGGAGCAATAGACTGTGGAGAAGGCCTTCTGTCTCAATGACATCCTTTGGTTAATATTAACATTTAAAGTTGGGGTAATTTTTCAATATGGTCCGTTTTACTAAGGCTTTGCTTTAATTTGATCTACAGCTATCGAAGTGTAATGAATGAGCAATATTTGGGCCATAAAAATACAGCTCTGATGCTGATTAAGCTGCAGCCCTAAATTACTGTAAAAGTAGACACTAGGTGTGTCACTTGAAGCTCGTATGTAAAAATGAACATATTGCTAAACGCTAGAATTTAGCAAACAGAGGTATTATCTTAACACACTGTTGTTAGCTTCCTTGTTACCTTGAACTGACAAATCCGTACGTTACGTAAACGTAGACGGATGATATTCAGATGATCAACATTAGAGGTGATAGAAATACTGAAGAGACACTTTACATTTGTGATGGGGAAAAAACATATAAAATTTTTTTGGTTTTTATATCCTCAGTTATCTGACGCACTCATTATTTTCTTGTTGTTTTTTCTCCATGTTATATGCATGTGTAGTGATTTCATTATCTGTGAAACTGATGCAGCCGGACTGATGAAAACGGACAAATCATGATCGATTGACACTTATGTGGCCATCATTACGTAGACCTGGATGCTTCGTAAAGAGTAGCCGATAGGAATGTGTTACACTTTGAATTTCGTACTGCCAAAACCGAACTCGGGGTTATTTTTGGTATCTTTACTATATCGCTTTGTGACTTTAATTTTGTTTTTATCGTGGATTTGCTGGATTCTTTTACACGCTCACGCTGTCAGTGCAATTTGTTAAACTTGAATAATGTTCAATGAATTTCCAATGCAGTTATTAAGGTATTTACCTGAAGAACTTCCTACTTGGTTTACCTATTTTGTGTAAGGTTATGTCTTGCTCATTTCACATTTTCTCGTGTTTCTTCGCTTTATTATTTCATTTCTTTTACCTGATTATGCTACTAATTGTGTTTAGTATAAATCTTCTTCATCTTCATCTAAATTAAGTTTATTCCTTACTTAATTATATTTCGTGCTTGCCCTTAACAACTTTTGTTCAGCTTTCGGATGACTGTTACTCTTTAGGATTGTTTATCTATAGGTAACAATTTTATGAGTTGGTTTTTTGTATTGTACTTCGTTATATGTTTGCACCTTCAATGAGCTGTACATTTAATCGTAACGTAAGTTGAATTTTGCTGGGCAACTGTGTATTTTGTAACAGCCGATGATGGATATAACCGGCGGGCTAAGCAGGATGCAGTCTTCCTGGAAATATGAAGAACCATAAACGGTAGATAATAATTAGGCTACGCCGAAATCTATAAATAACCATCCATAAACCACAACGAAACATCGTTAATGTTCTTGATGTTAAATGTTTTACTCCTTTTATCAAACATCTGCCACCTGGCTCACGACATATTGTTACTCCATGTGGTCTCGCGATCATCGCTTTCCTAGAATCTTGAAAGCTACGAAAAGTTAGTCACCTTCCAGTTAAACAATTACAAGATTGTGATAACAGAGATTTGTCCAATCACACGCACGTGGAACATGACTTCGCAGCTAATTTCCCGCACAGTTTGTTGGTTGATGAGAGCGCCATAAGTCCCTCAGTTTAGGCAAATGTCTTATTCTTCGCCATAAACTGCTGGGAACTGCTCAACCACCAATCAATTCTCGGGCCGCTGTATATTCACTCATGCTATATTACTATCTTTATTCCTCGACGATGAATGTCAGCACGTTTTCATCACATAAAAGTTGACCACCGCCGATGGCATAGGATCTGGCACCTTAGCAAAGGAGCAGCACTGCCTGCCATCATTATCCAGGGATGGGTTAGGAAAATTTTGGATATTCGTAATTGAAATCCAAACCCGCCGAACACCGAGAGTTGATGATCCCGAGGGTCCGCTGGTCGTCCGATCTCGTCCCGTGGCATCCGCGGTGTGTAATTAATTTTCAGATCGTATAATCTCATTTTATGTGGTGGATCGAGTGTGTCTAGGACATAAAATCTAGCCGCGGCGGCAGCCCGCGTCTAACTTGGTGGCACTCGCTCGCTCGCTCGCTGGAGGAGTTGGCCATCCCACAACTCCGCCCGATTGAAGATGGCTTTAGACAAACGGTCCGTCGACGCTGTCACCGTCGCGAAGCCCGCCAACTACCGAGCCAGCAGCGAGGGAAATTTATTGGTGAGAAATTAATGTGCAAAATCTAAAATTAATTTTTAATTATGCTTCTTTAATTGCGCGAACCGTCTGCCAGGCAGGCGACACGATCCCGTCCCTGCCGGCCCGGCCTGTCTTGTTCGCGCAAGAAATGCTCACGCCCCACACACGGCCACGGTGCTGACACGAGCCCGAGGAACATCCGTTTGTTTTCCCGATTTGCCAGTCACACCCTATCGTGACAATGGAGTTAATGTAAGGGAAAAACAATCAGGCTGAGTAGGGCATCTTGCAGACGTTGACACATCAGCATGATTATTCGAAAGAAGGGCGTCATTCGGCCGCGGCATCGAGCGTACCGATGCGTGAAGGCTTCAGCCGCCAAACGAAAGGTCCTGCTCTCTGCGAGCCTCGTTTTGCTTCTGTGGCTCTGTGTGTGTGTGTGAACGTATGCGGCCTGAAAAATGAGGTTCTCGAATAGACACGGCCCACCGGGGTCGCCACTGCAGCGCATAGGCGAACTTCCGGCACGTGAAAGCGAGGCTTCTTGGAGCGAGCAAAGGCGAAAGGCGAAAAATTTCCACCCGACCTACGCCGAGTGCCCGGTTGCCTCGGTGGTGGTGGTGCTTCCCGGCACGGAGCTCGATTTCATAATTCACATTTTGCCCTCTCGATCCGCCCGGCCGCACACCCAGCCGGCGGACATCCTTCTTATGTTTCGATTCTAATGGATTTTTAATGCATCTGAACTTATCCGTTCCTTTCCAGCCGGAATGACTTATTTTGCATCGATGAAAACCTGCGATGTAGGTGGTCCCGAACCGGATGTTTCTCCGCACCGGAACCGAACGCTGTGGAAAAACAAAATGGCTGGGGGCGGTTGCGTGCACCGACACTCCAAGGTGCAACACCCCTGCAACGGCAGCGACCGGATGGGATGGGAACGCCATTTACTTAAGAACAATATTGATTGCTTTTTCCCTGAACTGATGCCGCTTTCCACGCGATCAATATCGGTGTACTTTAGAGGGTTGCTTCCTACTTGTGTGGATGTGCTGGGTGTTTTTTTTTTGTTTTGTTTTTCGGAGTTATTGGAGCGCACGAGTTGATGATGGGAGATTGCTCGCAAAAAGAAAAGCCGCATAAGGCTTCCAATTAATTTGATGCATTTTGCAACTTTTGCTTTGATCCGGCCCCAGGATCGTGTTCGATAGCGACACCATGCTCGAACTGGTTGGACGAGTGAACAAAAAGTGTTTAAAGTATTATTTGCACACGAACGCAGGGCAAACTACAGAGCGGTTTTGTGCTGTTGGTTCAATTAAATTTGTTCTAGTTCATTTATTTTACCAATATCTTTTTTCACGGTTTCCTTATATTCGACGTCAGCATAAGAGTTTCGCGATCCGATCCTTCATCTTCGACCAAATGGAGTACATAATCATATATGAAAAAAAAAACAGTATAAGGGTTCCATTTGAATCAGTAAAACAAGTATTGGTGCAATACATGATAAGTTCGAGAAAGATCAACCGAAGAAACGAATTATTTTCAAATATTTTACAACATATTAAAGGAAATTAATTACAAATACGGCCCAGTCCGTCCTTTTAAGATAAAAAAATATAAAAAAAGGAAATTAATCGGTTCACAGAAAGTGAACGACTCTTTAGTTTTGAGTTCCTTCCTACAACGCTCTTTTTCGTTATTCAAAAACGGCCACAGCTCTGTAGGCACGGTTTTTCTATCCTTATCCTTTCTTATTCCACGTTGAGTTGAGTTATATTGTTAAGGTTGCAAGATGTTGTCACTACATTTGCGTGTTCCCAAAATCGGCCTTACAGAGTTGAAATTAGCATTTAGTTGAAACAATAGATTGGTTCACGTTTATTGTTTAGCTTCGAAACCCATTGAATCAGTTATATTTTTCCAGATTATCGCCAAGCCTCGTTTTAAACAGTACGCGCGCCGTACGCTTTAAGAGCGTTCTATTATTTATTTACCAGTGCTCAATTATGTTGTTGCCTGATTTTCCATGTATTTTTACGCAGAATAAAATGCTACTGATTTGCATGTTACTGTTCGTCGCGCTCTAAACATTGCATTCAGGTTTGAAAATATCCTAGTAAAGAAAAATGTACCTTAAAATTGTCCTAAAACAAAGACAATCAACTAATCAGGCTGTTCATCTACAAGACTTTTTTCTTCTTTATTCGGCATCACAACCGGCGGGCAATCTTGGGCTGCAATAGAGTATCCTTCACCGCTCGCGATTGAGCGCCTTCGTCCACCAGTCTGCTATCCAGGCCGCTCGTCATTTCAAACGGGGTCTTGCTATTGTAGCGACTTCTCCATTACCCACACACATACGGGACCAACAATCAATCTGAGCATCTTCCTCTCGGACGCGACTAAGAGAGCTTCGTCAGTTTCGGTCACCTCTTCGTACGTCACCGAGATTGTCTGCAGCTTGCTCGATCCCTATTTACGCCTAAGTCGAAGTTACGCCTGAGTTACGCTACGTCGAAGAGCCTTCGACCTATAATGTATATGTCACCACCATAGAGCTCGTTTTGATACAGAAACGAGCGTAACGAACACGGCACAAACATGTTTAGATTTTTTAGTATCGTTAAGATATAATTAATTCGAAAATATCACTTCTCTGTTGTAATTTCTAAACAATAACACAAAGAATTTCCGTCATCGGTTTGGGCTCAGGTCTTAATCTTTTCATTTATTTAATTAATCACTACAGTTCAAAAGTACCAGTGGCTCAGTATTAAGGCATATCCTACCCAAAACGATAGCCAACTTTGAAGGTTCATGATTGTCAATTATTCGACAGTACTACCCAATATAGGGCAGCACTACCCATTAAATCTGGCGTTGCCTGGAGTCTACATAAATCGCGCGTAGCAAGCGACTTCCACAAAGAGCTTGATCCAATGTTAAGGCCAACATCGAGTGGGCCCGTTATCTTAAGCGCTACCCCGAGCCTAACGCCGTAAAGCAGCAGCGAGCATAGCAATGAGCACGCAGGTCAAGCGGTCACCGTTTTGTCATCGCCGTCGCGTCTAAGCCGAAACAAATCGTAACCCAGGGCCACGCGCACCGAGGGACTCGCGAGGACCACTCGGATCGAAAACCGGATTCCTTCGAATTCGCACTCGTCAGTCCGACTATGCCAACAAGCTCATAAAAGCCCGACACATTGGTGTCAGTGTTCAGGGGCAAGATTTAAGACTTCGAGATCCCGGCCAAGTGCGGCACCGTTCACCCGAGGCTCAAAACCGGGGCGCCCAAAACGGGAGCAGGATTTAGCAGCTACTCGCGCTAAGCCCCCGGGCGCTTCCCTCTCGAGAGCGGCTTCCGGTTGCGTGGCGATGGCCATGTCAACTCGGGCGCGGCCCCACACCACGGCCGCTCGCTGTTGGCCGTGTTCGTCGCGCGCAAACGAGGACAGTTAGATAATCAAAATAAATTCGTTTCCGACTCTGGGCCGTGTTCGGCTGGCGGCTGGGTTTTTGGTGCCCGGTCTCGGGGAACCGGAACCGGCAAGCCAGGATGGGACAGCTGGGGCCATAAAAACGGAGCTTCCCACCCAAGAGCAACGAGGAGCTAAACGGCGCAGCAGCAGCATCAGCGCGGAAAGTGTTGCTGTGTGACGTGCCTAAGGGGAAAAAAGCTCAACTCGCCCAGAAGCAGCTTACCGAGCGGCCCTGGAACCGCGGGAGGACACCGAGGGACATTGAGGGATATAAAATAATCAGGAAAAATTACGCCACCCAGCGCGGCGTCAACGTGTTCCGGGGCGTTCTGCTATTGTTTTCCACTTTGCCCATCGTTGGGCTCCCCGATGGTGCTTTATCGAGGGCCATTTGTTATCGTGGGCCACCTACCGTAAGGACCATCACTGTCGGCCACAGCTCTTACGCGCACACACACACACACCGTTACGATGAAAAAGTAAAACATTGCCTCGCGACCGACCAAAGATCCAGGGCCGGGATAAAGCAACAAAGGAAGCTCCAACCTTCAAGGAGCAAAGGGAAAAAAGGGGATTCGAACAAGGATCCCTCCTGGCGGGCGGCGGGAACTGTTTACGACAACCACCGACGGGAAATGGGGACGTGGAACCACGTGCCACGCGGGCTTTCACGAGACCCCCACCCGAACCGGTTCCGGGTTTTTCTTGTAAGGAATTAATTTCCGGCTAAATTATTATGCCGTGTCGTTACAATTGCCGTTTTTGTGCGGTCGCGGCCCAGCGCCCAGTTGGCACGGCGACGGCCGAAAGGAGAGTTATGGCCCAACAAGTGCAGGCGACACAACAAAACCCGAACCCGGCGAAATCTGACATCTTCCAGCAACAGCAGCAGGACCACCGGCCGTTAAAATGCTTTAATTTCCAACACTTCTCTCGTTGCGATGCCCTTAATCCTTGGTCGATGGCCGGAGGTTGTCCATGTCCATGAGTTGACGGTGGTGGAGCTCCATCAGTCTTCGTTTGCGTCCGGGTTGAAGTAACGCCAACATTTCAACCGCACGGCCCGGTTCCGTGGACCTGGACGACTTGGGAGTGGTCCCACGGTCAGTGTCTCGACACACAAAGGCTCCTCGGGTTCCGCGGGCTTACACTGTCAGGACGAGTTATGCCTACGAAAGACCCGCTTCAAAAACCACTCAAAAAGAAGAAGACCCAAACCAAACGCATTTCGACCACTTCGGATTGGCGACGCCGAAGCGCGTTTGTTTGTACACCAGGCAGTGTATCAGCAGCTCCGCCGGCTCCTGCTGTCCATGTCCGGCCACCACGTGTACATTCAATTATCGGCCTCCACATCCGGCGACGGTAAAACAATAAAATCCCGAACCGAGCATACGGGATGAGATTAACTTTCCGACGTTGGCCAGGACGTGGACGCACCCTGCCACGCGGCTGCCAGGTGTCAAGGCGTAAGGTCGACCCGTCCCATCACAAGACGTGTGCACATTCTTCACCCGCCACGCCCGGACGCCCGGTCGCCAGGACGCCCGGACGCTGGTAAATTTATTCCCGGCCTTATTTATATAGTAATTAGATAAGACGACGTCTTAAATAGATCTTGTAAATTATCACTCACTTCATTTCGTTTGCAGACCCCGTCCCGGGCCGTCTTTGGCCTGTGTGCTGGGCGTCGTCGTCGTCCTCGAAGCCGGGATGTCTGGTGTGCACATATGTTTAAGCTCGGATCAGTGGCACCCACTTGGGTAAGGGGCGGACCCGAAGCTGGGCCGGGCGAGAAGATCTGTGGCTGTGACGTCCCGTGTCTCCGTGTCTCCGTGCCTGCTGCGTGTGTGCTGCTGTGTGCCCACCTCACAGGAGTTGCGGAAGACGACGTCCGGTTCGCCAGGCAGCCAGCCGGCCCCACGCCGGCGACATCAGAAAGGACTGCCGACTTTTGAAAGGTGCTTGAAACTGTCGTTGCCCATGATCCGTGACCCGTGTAAGTAGATATACGATGTGCCTCTCGGTTTCGTCCGAGCGTGGGCGAGTTCCGGGAATGGCTTTCCGGTCGCAACGGCTTGCCGGTAGCTCCTTCCGCAGTGTGCCAGGCGGTAGTCGGTATTTTCGGTGTCCGTAGCGATCCACTCGAGACGATCTATCGCACACCTCGGAGTGCGCCGGTGTTTTTCGCATTCCGCGGGTTTTTCCGGGGTCCCGGGAAAGATAGGGTTCCATTGCTGTTGAATATTAATACACGCTTCATAAATAAACGCTCCTGCCGGTGGCTCCCGGTCAGTGTCGGGTATTTATGCCCGCCGGTGATACTCATGGCCGCGAATCTGGTGCCGATCGTACGGTTGACGGTAAAATCAAGTTGTATCGAAGTTTGAATTACCCTTACCGGAGGCGCTTTACCCTGGCACCGTGGCGGGCGACACTCCCCACATGATTATTACAGGTTCTTTCTGCACGATCCGGAACGATTCGGGACGGTCGGGTCCGGTTTCGCGTAATCCAAACATTCACCGCAAGCGGGGGTCGGTGGCTCCGGACAAACATTCGGATCCACCGTTTTGCAGCACCCCCTACCGAGGCCTTGCCGTGGCCGGGTCTTCGGCACCGAGTTCGCGGGGGGAGGCTTCCCGTGGACTTCGGTCGTTCATTACCGGAAACATAATAGAGGCATTTATTGGATTTTTTCTCGTCACTCGGGTCACCATTGACCATTGTGGAAGGGACCGAGTTCGGACCACAAGCTTTGAAGTTGCGGCCGTTGATGATGGAGTGCTTGGGTATTTTCCAGGGCACATTCAACTCAAAAAAGGAACCCCGCGAAACAAAAACGGTGATGGATGGGAACGTGGCTTTTGGTGGGGGCCACATTTTTCCACTGTCCAACCAAAGCGCGCCCGGTATATGATGTTTGCGTTGCGCTGGCTCTCGCTGGTCCTGTTGGAGCAGCTAAGCTGCGTGATACGGGATGACATTTTAATTAAAAAAGGCTCAAATGCGTGCCGGGAATAGCTTAAGCTATCGGACATCGGGGCCATCGCAATCGGTGCCTCAGATGTTTGGCCGATTGCAAGGAATTCTAAGCAGTAGATTTACGCATTGATGCTCCTGCAGTGCACAGGTAATGCCCAGCTGTCGTCCAGTTCAGCTTGAGCACAAACGCATATCAACAAGCGAGGAAACAAAAATGAATATCATTAATAGCAGCCATAGCTCTTATTTAGTTCTACAGGTGTAAACTGTTCAGAGTCTTTGAATAACATTAGAACACTATTGCTCTGGTGTTTGACTCGGCATTTGGATTGTTGTCTGTATACGACCTTGTTGTGAAATAGTGTTTAGTAAAAAATTAGAGCCAGTTAGGCCTTTTGAGTTATACTCATATGTTCTCGACGGTTGGCTGGTCTGGGGTCTAGATATTCTAGAACCTGAATAGTTTGATGCTGGAGGTGATATATTGCTACCTGTGCCTTGTGAATTGTTGTATTAACCTGTTATAGGATGAAATCTTGGTCAATAATACTTTATCCTTCATCAAGAATTGTTTCTTCAATCGAATTTTGGTATGGTTTCGAGTGAAGGTGACCAGGGAAAGTTACTAACATGCCAGTTTGATAGAAAAAATGCATCAAAATGAATAAGGCTGTTGTATTTTGCTTCACAATAATTAAGTCCCCATATAATAGAAGAGTTCAACGCCTCATAAACGATGTTTATCCTTACCTAAAATTCATCCGTCGAGAACGCCTATGCCCGCAGGTTTCAAAGCACGCCAATGATAGAAATCATTTGTTTTAATAAATTGTCTAACTTTGGTTTGGAAGCTTGTGGAAAATAACGCCAGATTTGCTTGCAGATTCTATAGACTAAGTCGGATGACATTGAGAGAAGTGACGTCTATAGCTTCTGATTGAAGTTTTTATTAAATAGCTATGGCGGATGGAATGTGATCTCTAGTTGAAATGTTGGACACACGTTTATCAGCTCATGTTGGTGTTGATCTCTTACGCCCACCAGCTCTTATACGATGAACGCATAAATCTTAAATATGTTTACTCATTGCTACTACGCTTTTGTCGAATATTTTTGCCATATCCTTGTCATTTCAACATTTAAAAAATATTCATGGCGATTTGACGTTCTTCATCGACAGGTTTACAAGATGTCAAAGCTTTGGTCATCTAATCAACTGAGAAACAAAATAATGTATCATTTTCTCTGCATTTTGAACATCAAACCACTTAAAAACTTACGATATTATTACTTTCAAAATGCTAAGTCTAGTCCAGTTGCTTCAATATTGAACAAACCGAAAGGAGCAGATTAGAAAACTCGAACACTTCAAGCGTCAAACTTCCAATAAACTTTCGTTCAAAGGCTCTTGTGGTCTTATAGTCTCTATATTTTTGCCCTGAGAACCTCAAACTAACAGTCAACATCTTAAAAGATCAATTCCAAAAGCACAAAACAGATGATTGGCGCTCCCGGACACTTAAACCAAGCCTTCCCAAGCCTTATCTGACCGGACCGACCAAAGTCCCCCGCCGGGTGAAAGGAAAAGCGGAAGAATTCTTCGCCGGAAACGCACGGCCGTTCATTAGTTGCGTGCCGCGGATGCAAATGGACGCATTTTTAAAAAAGTGGCAAGTGCTCATAAAAAGCATCGCAAAAGCGAAACCAACGGTGGTGGCCCCCGGTTGAAATGCAACAAATGCTCGCCAGTCAGATTTTCCCTCGCCCTCTCGCCCGGCATGGAATTTCACCACTTCCCACGGTCACTGCCTGGCGGAGGGGGCAATGGGGGTGGCACAGTTTTCTCACGGCCCGAGAGATTCCGCCAGTTTTCGCACGCATCGCCCGTGCGCTCTCTCTTGTGGCACTCTCTCTCGAGCGAATTCTCTCCCGCAGTCTTTCTCTCGTTCGCTCTCTCGCTCTCTCGGGGACGGTCTCTCGCAGGACGTTCGGAAAAGCGCCTGTTCGGGCTGCGAAAAATCGGTCAGCGGCGCGAGCTGCCTGTTATCCAATCATGCGAAGCGGACCCGAACTTTGACAGCTGCCCGAAGCTGCGTCGGGGGCCGCAGGACCAGCCGCCCGGTATGTCGACTTTTGTCCGGCTTCGTATGTCGACTCCGAGCGGCGCTTCGGGACGCGCAACCGGACAGCAACGGTGCTCCAGTTTTGTCCCGATCGTGTACCGCGGCGGAACCCGCTATAGTTCCGCCTGAGCGAGTGTGTGAGTCGAGCCTTTCACCGGATCCGGATACGCGCGTGAGTATCGCGGTGCGGTGGCCACGGTGGAGCAGCCAAATTTTGGCAGTTACACAGCACATAATTAGTGTGTGTCCACGAGTGTGTGTGTGAGTGAGTGTCCGATCCGATCCGATTCGGTTGGTAAATTTAATTCCGGTAGCCACCGTCCGGGTCCGGTTACCGGGAACCGGTGGTGGCGGAGGTGGAGTGGCGTGGAGTGGCCTGGCGTGGGTCAGGGCGTGGATGGCACGCACACACCACGGTGGAACACCGCGGCAGAAATTAGTCCACGCGTTTCGATTTGGCCAAATACCATAACAAAGCTCAATTAGCCCCCCTCAAGGATTAAGGCCACCCCGTGCGCGGTCTCTTGCGTGAGCCACGAAGTGTCCGCGTGTGCGTGCGTGTGTGTGTGTGTTTATGCCGTGCGAATGTGGCTGACCTGCCGCGAGACGTGTTGTACTCCGGCGACGTTGGTGTTACTTTTCTTCGCGGTCCGTCCGGCGTTACCAGTGGCAACTGGCGACCCGTTCCGGTCGCCCATTGCCAATCTTAGGTCTCGGAGGCCTCGAGAATGCGAAGACCTTGGGCGCGCCGCGCGGAATGGTTCCGTAACATTTAAGTGAAAACGGTGACGGCGGCGCACGGCGCGTGAAGAATGTTATTTTTGGCCATTTGGCCTGCCTTGTCTGCTGCCGAGGGTTTCTATTCTGTGTGCGTGCGTGTGTGTGTATGTTTTTCAATTTGTGAAAATGCCCGAGTCAGTGCCTGGGAACGGATTCCCCGGAAGGGAACGATTGAGGACGAGCCCGACTTGCAGACATCGATCGCCGTGGATCGTCGGCGGCTGCTAAACAACATTTCAACGCCACACCAGGGGAAACCTTTCCCACTGTCCGGGTCCGTGCCGTGGGCCCGTTCCGTTCCGTTTAACATATCCTTTCCGGTGCTCCTCCGGGCTTCCTGTCTTGCTGGCTGCGTGGAACGAAGTGTGTAAATAAGGCGTGTAAGCAAAGTCGAGGGATTTGAGCACGCAGCGTGAGGAACACCGCGCCCCACCGTCGTGCCACAATAGGAAAATCGGAAAAATCGATGCCGGAAAGCCGACACCCCCCGCTGCGGCTGCGATTTCAAAATGTAAAGCCCACGTTACTGATCCCGTGCCGGGCGGCGGGCCGTAATCTAAAATTCCAAATAACGCGATCCGCCGCGCGAACCGCCACCGATTTGGCAGCCGATTAAGGTTCGCCCGGAGAAGCGTGCCAAAAGCCCAGCAGGAACCAGCACCGGAGCAGGGTGTGTGTGCCGGTGCCTAAATTATCCACTTGCCAAACGACCTGTGGCCCTGTGAACGGGCAAAGGACACGGGAAAAATGTCTGATTCATCAGGACCGGCGCAAAACCTGACCTTCTCGTGCGAACGGGGTCCCCAACTCCTTCGCCAGGCCGCCTCGGTAGGCAGAGAAAATCAATTTTTCCCACCTCACGGGGTAAACTAGCAAACACTCACGAAAAAAAAAACCCGTACCTGGAAAAACAGGAAGATGGAAATATGGCGTGGCGCGCTGGGTAAAGTATCAACACCCAAAATCAAGATACAAAAAAAAGGAAACCTGAACGCTTCTCCGGGTCCGGGACCGAGACAAAAGAAGGCGTGCGAGGTGTGGCCAAACAAGGGACAGAGAGTGACCGAAATTAAATGAACAAAACGTCGAGCGTCGAAAAGCAAAAAAAAACCCAAAACGGAAAAACGCTGACTCTGGGACCACCCACTGAAAGCAAGCGGTGCGCTTTGATGTTGTTTTTAATTAACGCGCTTTTCCGGTCCTTTCAACGCGCTCCGCCGGCCGCCGCGGTGGTCGCGTTGACGGCTCGCGTGAACGCGGCTTGGCTGGCCGGCCGGTGCTGAGGAGGACTATGATGAAGGTCCCAAGACTTTTACACCCGGGCGACGATCCGACGATTAATGCCCACCGCCGTGAACACCCGGCCCAGAGTCGCCGGGGTAATGTGGTCGACCTCTCCGGGCGAGGCTCCTTTTTATGCGCCACACACCACCGCAGCAGCGGTACAGGAGCGATATGCGTAATTACGGATCAAGGACGGTTCATTAGCGCGGTTCATTGCAGCGGCAGAGCGACATCTATACCGTGTGTTTATGGTGTTCTAGCGGGAAAAGTCAATCCACGGAACGGGTAATTCCCGTTGGTCACCCGCCGCCGGGCGTACTAGTAATTGATCGGTGGAAAATGCGTGTAGCGTAGAGCCAACCGACAATCAGGTTCCGATGGATAAATGGCCCGATAACCTGGCCAAATGCAATTAAGTCTACGCTGGTGCAAGTTCATTACCTGTGTTGTTTTGCAACAGCGTCGACATTGTTCTGTTTGGCTTTTTTAAACTGTTTTGTCGATCGGACAGTTTGTTCAAAATAAGGTCACACAACTTGTGACCAATTCCCCAGTTGAAGACAGGTTTGATCATTGTATTTGATACGTGGTCTGTACAAAAAATCATTAGTCTTTTGACCAAAAATTGACACACATGCTACGATGTGTGAGCCAGGGCGTTACTGATTCCCCACAAATCCGAGGGTTTCTGCTGGATTTTTTCGCGCGAATCGCGCATAACTTTTAGGGAATATTCCTTATGGATCTTACTACACTGCGACAAGAACTCACGATGCAGCATGCATCTGCAATCGTAGAAAACTGTAATACGTGGTCTGAACAAACATTTTTGCTACTTTTGAATTTCCGCAGGCTACGTATATTCGATTCTCGATATTTTTGCGGCGTTAGCTAGCTACACATATCAGTGACTTATGGTGAAAAGTTCGATCATTTTGAGTAATTGGTCAATTTTTGACAACTGTTTTGCTTAGACAAGATTTAGCTCATCAGCGATGGTTGCCTTTTCCAAAAAATGGATGGCAAGGAATGTTTATGACATTCGAAATGGTTACCGTGGCTATTAAGGTGTATGGTGAAGCTATTGTGACCCAAAGCAGCGCTTATCGGTGGTTCAAAACTTGGTTCAAACTGCAAAGTGCCGAGAAGATGTGAACGTCGAAAAGCCAAGTTTGGTCGAATGTGAACCGTTTTGCTTACAGTTTTCTTCGATTGCAGGGTCGTGGTGCATCATGAGTTGTTGCCACAGGACAGAACGATCTACAACCAATACTTCCTGCAAGTTATGCCCAATTCTCCCGAAGCAATCCATCACAAACGCTAGGATTTATGAGAAATCCCAAAATTGGCTGTTGTGCTCCTGCTAACACAAAACAACACACTAATGATGCCAAAGCTACCGTATTCGCTAGATCTGGGCCTCTGTGACTTTTCCTTATTCCGGAAACTGAAGGAGAACATGAAAGGACGACGCTACGATACGATTTAGGAGATAAAGACGGCATCGCCGATGAGCCAAATCTTGTCCAAGCAAAACAGCTGTCAAAAATTGACCGATTACTCGAAAGGGCAGGATTTTTTACCATAAGTCATTGACATGTGTAGCAACCTAACGCCACAAAAAATCAAAAATCGAATGTTCGTAGCACGCGGAAATTCAAATGACGTGAAAGCTTTTGATCAGACCAAGTACTTGTGTCGGGATACCTCTTCTAAACAAACCTTTTAAAGAGAACAATGATCGCCCACCGAAAGCCATGGTTTCCCTGTTCTATGAAACTTGAATAGTACTCGTGTTAAAACGATGAAACTCATCGAACTAAAACATCGTTTAATGGAATGTCTTTCCCAACAATCAGGACTCCTTTCCGGAGTCTATCAGTGGTATTTCTTATGGTTTACTGAAAGAATCCGATGAAGTATTCAATCAGTATCAATAGTATGCAATCACTAAATGATACAGTGTTCAAACTGACGCCTTTCACTTGGAAACCGGCAGAATACATACGTGCATCGAAGTGCCATTGAATTGACGCCAAAAACAGTTGAAGGATGCAAAGGCTGCTATTAAAAGTAATCACATTGTCATTCGTACAACGGTGACAGCGGTGCAGAGCCCTATTCAGTGCAAAACCATGAAACACCAAGTTACGACAACTAGCGACGAGGTACCAAACACATCCCAAATACTCTTGTAGTATGCATTTTTCCTTCTTTGAATTTCCTTCGACGATTGTTCCAATTCTTCCCATTGTTTAGGTGATGAAGCTGTTGTTGGAAGGAAATGTTGGCCATGTCGAGATGCAAAGGAACAACAGGAAACCTGTTAGGCCCCTACAGGACTTGGACCATTCACGCCATGCTTCGAGCAAACGCGTCCTGCAACCTACCTAAATCGGGACCCGAAGTACGCTCGTTTGCCACCCCCCCCTCCCCCCAAAACCACTCGGATGATAAAAGCAATTTTATCCAATGCCAGCATCAACCGGAGGGGGACGGGTGAGGGAGGCCAAGCGAAACAACGGACACCGACGAACGTGAAGCCGAATCCCATTGTCCGGGCGTGTCATTAAGATCGTTTCCCGCGATTGTGGGCACCTCATTTTCGCAAAGGTCAGCGCGTTTCGGCTCGGGCCTCGGGACCCGACCGACTCCCGGAAACACGGCGGGTAGGGCGCAGAGCATTAAACAGCCACCTCAATTATGTTGCGAAGCGTGGAAATTCGCTTTCGGAAGAAAAGCCACGTAAATGTTATGACAGTAAACACCCGTGGGTCGGTGGGGTGCGGAGGAATGGTTGGGGTCGGACTCGGTCAATGGATGTCTCGCCGTTCGCCTTTTATCGCCGTTCGCCGCCAGCAGGTGCCGCCGGCAGGACGCAGACGGGCGAAGACGGACGAACAATTGTAGCCGTCGGAGAGTCGTCCAATTTACATACTTGACGTTTTGTACGCCTCCGTATCTTGATGGGCGCCCGCGAAGATCCCGAGTTAATTTGAAGTGTAAAAAGGGTCCCCGAGTTCATAAACTCTTTCTGTGCTCCGGACACGGGACACGCTCTGCACGCGGGCTTCGGTCGACCTCATTTCGGACAGGTAGTTGGCCGCTCATCCGATGGCGGACCGATTCGTGGCTGGTCCGGTTAATCACTTGATCAACCCTTCCACGTACACGTCACGCGGTGCGCTGTCCGCGGTTAGCCGAGCAAATGTGGTCCAACTTCGACTCCGCAACCCGGAGGCGTAACCGTTTACCAAACAAATCCTGGCCCGGTCCACCGTGGCGTGGGCTGCCAAATGGTCGGTCCGGTCCAATGTTTTTCCTCAGCCCAGCCTGGCCTTGCCTGGCGCGGCACATGACACGGCTTTCGTGCTCCATTCCGATGTGGAAATAATTCGCTCAAAACCCGCCGGGGTCCGGGGTCCGGCCCGAGCTGGGCTGAATAAATAATTCGCCAGCTCGACAATGCTCGACCGCCGCCCGGTCGGTCTTGGCCGGTGGGAAACCGTCAGGAGGGCAAATGAGCAGTGGGCAATTATTTTGTGACAGTGTGGCGGCCTCCACGCTGACGGCGAATCCTTCGCTCCGGCCGTTTTCCGACCGCACCGCGCACTACCGGACCGATGACTTATGGCGGCACTTTAGATTGTCCAACCTCGGCTAATGGGACCCGGTGGGTGGTGGTGGCATTTCCTGGTGGAATGTGAGCGATTGTTAAGGCGTTTCTTGTAGGAGGCAAAAAAGCTTGCTAATGTAACGCACCCGTTATTAAGATATTTGTGCTGGAACCGACCAGCGGAACGCAATCACATTTCTTCGCACGGTGGCGCACCGCGTGCTCGCTTTGGCCTCCATTCGTACCTTCTTCAGCTCGTTCGAGGAGTGACCAATTTGCTGTCATAATCATAGGGAAGTGTAAATGGCTAGAAAGCATGATAGACTAAGGAAGCAATCGGAGATCGATGGGCTTACTGTAATGTCCTATTCAGCGCCAATTAGAGGACGTCAAATTATTTTTCCAACATGACATACACAGGCTTGGAACCAGACCATTTGTTGTGCATGCTGCCAGGTCAATTCTGTGTTTGTTGGGTCCTTCCGTTTTGCATTTGTGGCAGCTCGAAGAACGACGTTACTCAGACGAAGACTATGTGAGCTCGTCCTCCGCCATTCTCATGACATGACCAGCTCACCGAAGTCTGGCGAGGCGCATAGTAAGATTGTCGTACAGTAAACAACTGACTCGATGTTGTAGCGGCTTCTCCTCTGTCCTTCCACACATTCGTCTAAGAGGGCAACGTCAGTTTTGGACAGAGTCCATCGATCAGATGTATATGTGCGAATTGGGATTATAAAGGTTTTGTATAACCCCAGCTTTTACCATCTCGAAACAAGATGTAAGCAAAATAGTTGAATGAGGCTGTAGAAGCTTGACCAAACCCATGCATACGCCTGAGCTACATCGAAAAGCCTTCGACCTACAGTGCCTACGTCATCAGCATAGGTCAGGATCTGACTGGACTACACGGTCCCTAAGGTCTCTACTCCACAGTTCCACGGATGGTGCGCGACCTCCAAATCGATAGAGAGGTGTTCTGACGAAACTCTTTCATCTCTTCCAAGATTTGCCGCTTGGTGAAAATTATTATCTGAAATTCCCTACCCGCCAATAAAGAAAATGCCAATAATTATAATTCTACAAAATTACAGCGTGAAAGCGCCTCATTTAACTGCCCACCAAGCAAAGCCTAGCATATTTTCAAGTTCAGACAAAATGGTGTCATTTCTGTTGATTCCATCGGATAGTACACTTCTTCGAATCAGTGTCCACAGTGTCCAGCATATTTCCCACCCCAAATTCGCGTCAATTGGTGAGGTTTTACTTTGTTCTACCGCTGCGATTGAGCTTTCAGCAGAAAATAGCTGTGAAGCGCGAGCCGCCCGAATTAATCCATGCTCATTCACGGAACTGTGTCCTGACAGGCTTTTGCGTTTTGTCCCATTACTTGTTGGTGATGATGATCATCGCAATCAATCACTTTTATTATCAGTATTCTTAGAACCGACGGCGAGCCGAATGGAGCATCAACTTAAAGTTGATGCACTGTCAGGGTTCGAACTGATGTCTGTCGCTTGCAAAATCGATGAATCGGTGCAGCGCTGACGGATGATCTACGAACGAGCCACCACAATCAATCATTATTAACGATCAAAGTGCGTCCGATATAATCTTCATCATCAACGGAGGAAGATTATGAACTGAAATACAAAGAAAATCGGAAGAAACAAAGTCTATCGAAGCGCGGAGAAAAACATCCCACAGTCTATTGTTAGAGTTGTACCGTTTCCTCTAAATAATACATACGCTTTGAAGGAGAGTATGTTAAACAAATCAAATGTAATGTTTTATGTCTCGCCGCCACATTTTAAAGCTCGACCCAACCAGCGCTTTAAGACACAGAAACATGACGTTAGATTCTATCACATCTATTGCTTGGAGCGCGCGCGCTCAATGTGTCAAAAAAGTTGGCAAATAATATCCGAGAAAATGGGCAAAATATGAATATTTCGCCGGCACCGTCGCCAGTCGCCATTGAGTATTCTCTTTCTCCCTCACTCGGTCCCTCGGAGATATGCATATCCTCGGCATACACCGATGGCTTCCGGCGCTCGTGATATTTTCATTCCCCCCTGCGTGTGCCAGTGCCCGACCTCCACGGCGTCGCCGTCGTCGTTGCTAACGATTTCGGCAATCATCCGGCCGAGCCGTGGCAATGGCATCAAGAACCGTCGCTGCTGCCGCCGCCGCCGCCGCCGGAAATCTGATTCGAATGCGAAATTTACACCAAATTCAAGTGTCTCATTTATGCAAACTTACACACTTGTTACTGATACGATTTTTCACTGTGCCCTCGCCCCCCGGGAGCCAGCGCCCAGCGCCGGGCCGGGCCGGGCTGCTTAACACATTGTTGTCACCATTTCCTCAAGAGGCCTCGAGGGCCACCCGGGCGTGACGTGGCGGCAACGCTACGCAGGACCGCACTGGGAGTGGCGCAAAAGCAAAAAAAAGAAGCAACGAAAATCGATGTCAAACTCAAACGCCCAGAGCCGCGCGTTCGTGTCCCGGGCGAGGATCCCACCCACACACGGTGGGGGGCCGGGACCATACGCTGCGCCCGGGCTGGGGCCACCCGGTGGGTGGGTGAGAAAATAGGAAAAAGTAAAATCGGATTGCAAAGCATACGGCATGAGGAAGCCAGGTGGCTGACGGTTGGGATCAGAGACACAGAGAAAGAGAGTGCGAGAGAGAGAGTGCGAGAGAGAGAGAGAGAGAGTAGTTGATTGTAAATTCTGGCCGCGTTTCTGGCCGAGACGGTATCGACAGCCACGGGAAGGAAGGTGGGTCGGATTCGGGGCTTCCGGGAAGGAACAGAAACCGGCCGTGCCGTGCCCTGTGTGACGCAACGCCCCCCGGCAGGGACGAAGCGTCCCGCCACGACCACCAGGGTGACCAGGGCTCTCGGCTCCGAAGGCTCGATATTATTGAATCAACCAAATACCCGTCGCGAAGGACCACCGGAGGCCGGCACATCTTGGGCTTCGTTGGACCTGGCCGGAGCGAACCGGCCGGAATGTGGCGACCGGTGGGGAGGGAGTGTGCGGAAAAATACTTCTCACCGTGCACATTTCAATTTCGCCACAGCCTGCCTCGCGTTTGCGCCCGGCGGGCACTTGTTCCTCGATTCTTTCTCACTTCGGTCGTCCTTCGGTCGGCGGCGCTCGCATTGTTGGGGCGTTCGCTGCCTCGAAAGTTTCCTCGGACTCGGGTGGGCAGTAAAATTTATGTTTCCACGTTTTAAATTGATTTCCACCGAGGAAGCTGGGGAAGAATTGGGCGCTTTTTACAGTAAAACTGGTAACATTCCAGGCGCATCTGAACTTCCGCATGTTTTGACAGCAAACTGTGGTATTCCAACTACTGTATCATTATTGGCTCCAATGGAAATAGTTGCAAGAAGGAGTGCACCACTCGCCAATCAACCTGCAGCTAAAAGGTGTGAAGACTGAAGCACACCGTAATTGGAGCTATCGATTGAAGTACGAAGTACGAACACAACTTCATCATTCTGCCATCGTTCCAGTAACTTAGCAATCCACGGCAGCCGGTCCGCTTTCTTCCATGCCACTCGATAATGATGTTGCGATCGAGCCATGCTGGCTCCAGATTTTCCCCCTTGTATGGTGCAACTATCGATTCCGGGAGCCGACCGAGCTCCCGTGTTGCTACGAGCGTGCACCGGGCCGGGCAACGGAGGAGAATAATCGCCCGCTTCCGGGTCTTGTTTTAAAGTGCTCATCTGGCTCGTTTGAAGCACTCTGACCCTCAGCCACAGCCCGGGGGCACCCACCGCTCCGCCAGGTGCCTGTGCCGGGTGCCTACAAGCATAATCGAAGGATTATTGACTTAAATGGAAAATAATGGAAAAGTTTCAATCGATCCGGGGACTCACCCTTTGCGTCTGATCGGCTCGGGCGCCATCATCAGCGTCAGCTCCTTGCGCGGCCTTGCGGTACGCTGCTCGCTTCCTCACTAATTGGACTATAATTCTCGTTGGGGAAGTTGAGTCGACACTCGGATCGCAGCCCAATAATAATGACGACGAAGAGGACAGCGACCAACACGGCGACCGCGACTCGAAAAGCCAAAACTGGCCAGAAACGGAGCGTCCGACATTTGCCCGACACAGAAAAAAGAAAACGTGAACCGATCTGTCAGTGGCAGAAATGAATTTTCCCGAAATGAATCCGTGCCCCGTACGAAACCGTCGGCCGCCGGAACCTCTTTACCACAGCACGTAGGCGGCTTCCATTTTGGGGTCCTTCGTCGCACCGCGTGGGGGTTCCTCGAATAAGCGTCGTAAGTAAGTAAACGCACCGCAACGCAGCGCATTCCATTATCGAGAATATTCGTGGTAAATTAATAAATACCGGCGCCCTGAGGACCGGTTCGGTTTGGAAGGATAATGGAACGGGTATGGCCACACGGTGTCTATCGCGCGAGCGAAGGAGAATGGCTCGAAAATCCCTTCCAATGGCAGACGAAAGCAATGCTCAAAATGGACCACGTTCCTTCACTTTGCAGAATTGAAACGTTTTTTTTGTTTCCTACCGCCCAAAAGGGAGAGCAAGTTGCCGGGTTTAAGGAATTGGAAAATTATTAATGAGCAAAAAAGATTACTCGCCATTGCTCAATTAATTGCGGGATAATTTAAACGCTCGAATGCGCCTAAACCAGATACTTCGTCGATACTTGGGGCCCCCGCCGTCGACCCGGGACCAACCTTCATCCGCCCCGGTCGCTTTGAGCCGTTCTCTCGCAACTTCAAACAATTAACGGCGTGGTGCGTGGTTTCCATTTTAACTGTCCCCAAGACGCAGCCTGAAACTTTGGCCGTTTGATTCCGTGGCAGGCCGGCCCGATGATCAAAGGCCGGACCGCTAGAAACCCGACACCGACTGGAGCGTCTTGTTCGTGCAAATAAAGAACTCCCGCAGCTCCCAGTGTGATGGACACGCCGGGCAGCAATTTTCCGTGGACCGGGAAGCCATTTCCTTGATAATGAGCGATCGATCCGATCGGAACTTTGACGCAATTATGGGTGGGCTGGAGAGGTGGGGGGTTTGGGTTGTTGGCGGCCACCCAACCGCCGGATGATGAGGCCGAAATCCGATCCCACCTGGTGCGGATCGGGCCGCGAAGATTATTCGCGTGCAATTTAGATAAAACCAAACTCCATTTATTACACGCGGGCAGGAAGTCGCGGTGGTCGCGGGCGGGGCGCTAAGTGCAGCCTGAGTCAAGAATTTCCCCGACCGAATGCTCCCGCGTAACGTGATAGCCCAATTATGGCCGGTAACTTTTACGAGTTGCGAGTTTCCAAGTATATATCCTCAGTATGGCTGGACAAAGTTTGCCGCTTCCGGTGTTCCGGGTGAACTTTGGAATATAAACTGTCCGGTCGGCAGATGTCCGTGGATGCGCGGCGCGGCTTATAAATCAATCACCGGGCAACCGCTGGGATGCAGATCCTGGCAGATGCGGGCTTCCAGTCGCCGGCCTACGGAAGCCATTTTCGAAGTAATTTCGAAGGATCAGCGAGATTGGCTGCCAACGAACCACGTCCGGCGAAGTCCGCAAAGTTGAGCGTGTGCCGAGAACACGGTACGGGATTCTTTGAACCAGTGGCCGGTTCCGGGCTGGGAATTACACGCCGAACCCCGGACCGGCCGAACCAACTGTTAAGCCAAACAATTGACTCAAGCCCGGCAGCGGCAGGAGATTATTTAATCGCACACTGATAAACTTTAGTTCCTTTGTCACAACATAATTGCACTCCATGAGCCGCGTCCGAGGACCGACGAACCGAAAAGAAAAGAAGCGAAACGCGCGCGTGTGTACGCCAAGGACCCATTCAGGAGGGCAAATGTTTACGGTCCGCCGTTGTTTATTATTACTGCGCTACATGTCGGTCGGTAGTCGTTGCTTTTTATGGTTTCACGCATCGCCCGACACTCGCGTCGGTGGGTGCGTAGCAGTCCTCGTGCGCTATCTCGTCCCCACGCCAGCTCCGGTGCGAGTCCTGGCGGAAGCCAGCTGGCGCGACCATCCAGCAGGGTCCGAGCAGTGTGCCGCCATTGGGTGGTGCATTCAGAAGACGCCACAGAGTGGGGTGCAAAAACGCACACCCTGCACGACCACGAGCGAGAGAGCGAGAGAGAGGGAGAGAGAGAGCAGACACGTTTAATGGGAAAACTTGCAGATAGCAGCAAAACAGTCGTCGCCGTCGTCGTCGCCGTCGTCGTCGCCGTCGTTGTTGGGTGAAACCGTAAAGAAAAGTGGAAATAGCTTTAACCTCATTCACTTCCTGGTGATGATGATGGTGGTCTCGGTGGTGCTCGTTTTCCGTTTGAACTACCGGACCGGGGTCGGGTCAGTGTCGGGATCTCCTGTGTGTTTGGAGGGGGGGGGGAGGGCTGTTTTTCTTTCGCCAAACTTCCGAGAACCGCAGGCACAATGCGGGCCACATGGGAGAAAAAACGGACGGACACAGACACGGCACGGAGAATCTTGCAATATGGAGCATCATCGTACCGTAATGCTTTCAGCAGGAGGACGGTGCTCACTTAGCACCCGTCCTGCACCACCCGTCGCTGAACGCTCTCTCTCTTGCTCGCGCTCTAATTACTCGTGTGAGCTTGGACCTTGCTGCCGAAGTCGATGATAGCAACAGAACGCAATGGAGCAGCGGAGTTTCCCCATACGTCTCGCTCGTTAAACCATTTCAAACACACGCCAAACGACGGCGAATCGGGTGAATCATCTGGCGATGATCGCAAACCGGGATCGGCCAAACTTTTCTTCCGCCCAAAAAACCAATCCCCGGTATCATAACAAAAACCGTGAGGCGCTCTATGCTGCCCATAAGCGGCATGCCCTTGAAAGTAGCCAGCGATCCTTGGAACTATGGGGAATTCTTATAGGGCAAAGGGGCATTGATGGTTTTAGCAAGAATCGATGGATTTTTTGAAACTTCTTTGTTTGATATTCTAACGCCGCAAGTTATGCAATCGGCGTGGCAACTGCTGGGGTATCATAGTAAAATCATATTTATGACTTTTTAATGGAAAATCATCTGCAAGCAATCACTTATGCGTGTATACATACAAAGGAGTCCAAACTTCTTCAAAGGACTTCATCCAAACTCATATCGATATTATCTACTTTGTTAAATACGTGAACTATCATGATGTCTAAATCAATCGCCCGAGCAAAAGTAAGAGTTTTAAATTATTTTCTCTGGAAGATTGTCTTACGTGCACTGGCCTATCTTGCCTAAAACATTTATGCAGCCCTTCCGAAGCTTTTTCTCCTAAACGACCGAGTGGTACAGGGCTCTGTACTATTACATCCCGACCAATAGTTTATGAAAAGCAGGAGGTACTTTTTGCTAACTGTAAAGGTAAATTGCTATGCAAACGTACATTCCGTAACAGGTAAATATTTGTTCCCTGAATAGACACATCCAATTGTTCTAATGAAGGATAAATATTTTACCTTCCTGGCCTCAACAATAGAAAAATAGAATGGACAACACATTTGTAATATTAAGTACCTTAACAAGTGGGACTTCAAAAGTACATAGAGGCAATATGTATATTACGCCCATTTGTAACTTGTTTACATGAGACCAGGCATTCCTGGTACATAGGACTTTTTTTTAGAGTACCTGTAGCCGTCGATCTAGCAAACCTGCTAGATGATCTAATTTTAATTACAATGCTTAGGTTAGCCGGACCAACGAGAATAACTTTTTTGTTACACTACCACTACAAGTTGATCAACAGCATTTTTATCGTAATGCTCTACACCGATTTCCAGCAAAAATGTACAAGAAATACGGAATGTTAATGTTTGATTTTTGTATATCTAAAAAGGATCTATAACCTTTCTAATGACTCATAATAAAAGCATCCGCTTGAAGTCCGAGAAAACTTTCCCATCAAAGGAGTTGATAAATGCTGGCTTAAAAGAACCATTTTTATCACTCTTTCGACTTTGGCATATCAATTCTCGGAACCTACGCTAGCCAGAAGGCTAAAAATCCGGATTGGTTATAGTTAACTTAGCTATTTTAAGCGAATATAAATGAAACCCTTAAACTATGAAATCACGTAATGTCCTCGCCTTTGTCCCATAGTGCGCTGGGTGGGGCCACAAACACAAAACCACCCTTATGGTCCAGCTGACCAATTGCTCCCACGAGAACCCGAGAACCGGGATCGAATTCCAGGGCAATTCTTCGTTTTGATGGGTTTTTTTCTCTCGCTCTACACTACGCCGGTTTCGGTTTCGCCGGCCTCCTCATTGGCCGCCTATGTTTTCTATCACAAACGATTTGTTAAGCGTTTGCTTTGTGCGCCCGCGAGATCCTTGTGTGGGGTGTGGGGGGCCAACTGCGTCGAGCGCCTCAGGCATTCCGCGTCGTTCCACACCTCGGTAACGGACAGTGAATTGTTCCGCGAACGGTGCACACCCGGCAGTGTTAGCGAACCGGAAGTACCGGCGAGCAAAAATGAAGCGAAAGCGAACCCGAACAGTGTAGAAATGGGGAAAACAACGCGATGGCGAGGAATTTCTTTGGGATTTTATTTTATTTTCCGGCACCAAGGAGCGAAGGAGTTGATGAAGTTTCTTCAAAAACACTCATTAAGTCTGCCCGACTGCAGACGGCACCGCGACGGCGGCCCGGCATTCCTTCCGTCTAATTATCGACGGCTGACGGTTTGTGGAATGCGTGCGGGCGTCAAACCGGGAATTGATCGATCGGCTTCCAGATACCTGATGGACGAGCGTCCTGTGTGCCAGTTCGATCGATTATTGCCGTTGCAGTTGCTTGCTGAGCTTTGACCCACGAGGCACAATCGGCCGACGGCCGACGGCCGAAGATTGATAATACTCGAATTTCATCGTCCGACCGTCCGGCACACCTAAGCCGACAAACTGAACCACCGGCACGCAACCATTGTGCCCGGTTCTGCGTACTTTCAGCCCGAATGCACTGATCCTTGGGACGCTGGGAACAGCTGCCTGGGACGCCTGGGTGCCCGAATCGAACACGGCAGCATCCGAAGGCCTCACTAATCGGTGGACAAAAACTTACATTGATCCTGCCACCGCCCACCCGGGCTTTGTTCCGGTTCCACGATGCACAAAAGCCTAGCCGAGCAGAGTCCCTCAGTGGCCGACGAGACCCACGACGGGGTGCACCTGATGCGATTACGGAGCGCTTAATCCTGCCGTTCGGACGGGCCGGCCGAACCGGCCTAGGCGTCCCTGCTAATCTTAACGGTTCGGTGTAGAGCTTTCCGATTCACGGTGCCGCTTCCTCGGCACACGAAACAATAGCAGGCGCCGGCCGAGCCGAACGGGCCGAGAGTGATCGAGTGAATTTCCCGGAGGTGGTTCCTGGTGCTTCGGGAAATCGCCGGGCAGCAGTTTAAAAATTGTGTTACTTTCCACGTGATGCCGTTGCGGTGAAAGACACTATTATCAAGTGTTCTCTCTCTCTCTCTCTTTTCGGTGGTGTCTGCGGTGCGCAGGATGTGTGTTGTCGTTGCCGACAGTCCACGAAACATACGCAAGTGTAGTGAGCAGAGCAGCAGCAGAAAGTGTAGTTGCATCACCGAGCGACCAGTGATCGTGCAGTGCAGTGAATAATAATAACGAGGGTTCGGTGCAAAAAAAAGGGCGAAGCGGAAGAAGGGTGTGCGAAAAGCCACATGTGTGCTTCCGGTCCGGGCTTGCGAGCGAGATGTTCCGACGAGAGATTCGCTTCGGTTGAGTCGCGCTGAGTTTTGAAGCATCACTCCTTCGCCCTACGTCACGCGAGTCACCGGGCCGGGACAGTAGCGGGCGCACACACAAACACGCAGCTGCTGCGAACCCCCCCCCCCCCCCCCCCGTGTCATCATCATCATCGTTATGAGGCCGCTGATAATGAGCGCCATGTTTGTGGCCGTGCTGACGGCCAGCCTGGGCCGGGCACAGATCGACTGGGCGGAAGACGACGACGATCCAGGTGAGTTCACAGTCAGCCTTTGCCCCGGGGGGTGGGTGTAGATTAGCACGCGGAACGCTGGGTTGGAAATGGGGCTGAACAAGGACCTCAAGGACTCATCAACGGGGGCCATGTTTCAGACGCGTAGCGTCGCCTTGTTGCCGTTTTCAGCGAACCATTCCAAAACCTTGGTGCGGTGTCGAATTATTAAAAGATTGACCTTTTAAGGGCTCTGCACAATGAATGCGTAACTTAAGGAGCGGAGCACACTATGGAGAAAACTGATGATTTTATATATATTGTCGTAAGATAGATAAGTTATCTATGACAAATCCGAATTTTTTGCCTTCCATATTGCGCAATTTATCTGCCAAAGTCGAAAGATTGATAAAAATGGCTCTTTAAAACCAACTTTTATCAGCTAATTTGCAAATCTGCAGAAGATTATACATTAAAACATTTTGGTGCAATGCAGATTGCATAGCTCAGGCGTTTAGATTGTGCATTAAACGATTTTATTGTCATTCAAATTGCATAGCTCAGGCGTTGAAAAACCTTAAAATAACAAAAAAAAGGTTATTTATTATACTTGAACGCTTGTATTACACATAAAATGTTGAATTTAATCAAAACACATGCAAAGAAAATAATAACTTTCACACTGGTTAGCGAGCGCGAACGGCAAGCAGGGTAACTTAAAACTAATCGAAGACTACTCAATTGAGGTTTTGTTTTATAACACAAGCATGCACAATAATTTTAACTTAATTATTACTTGTAATACAAATACAAATTCATCATAAAACTATTTTAATTCTCGCACCAAAACTCAATGTCTCTTGTACTTGCCAAAAAATCTGTCAAAAAATCAAATCATAAAACAATTTCGCCCTAACCAACTATACGAACCTTGGCCTGCGTTCCTTTGCGTCAGCAATAGTAGAGTTGTGATTTTTCTCAACCTCGACGCTCTTGAAGTCGGTGACGCTGCTGAAGTTCGACGACCGATGTAAAATGCCCCATACGATCCCATACAAGACAACGTGTTTTCTACGCTAAGTTACGCATTAAATGCGCAGAGGCCTTTAAATCCCCAAACAAAAAAGCGAAAGAAAATTGAACCTGCGTCGTGTAATTAGAGAACTTTCTCGCAGAACGCGAGAACTCGAAAAACGCAAAGGGTCGCAAAAAGTGGAATCATAATTCCATCCCCACAGCATAACGAGACGCGCGTGGGGCCGTCCGGTTCTAATTAGGTTATCGAAACGGAAAGCGCGAATCGGTCACTTGGGTCACTCACGCTGCTCGATGCAGCTGACATATTTGATTAATTCACGTGTGAAAATCAACACACACAGCAGGACCCGGGCGCATCCATAAATGCACCGCCGCCGCCGCCACCGCGTATTTGCATCTCCCCCCACTGGCGCAGTTTTTTCACGCTTCCTAGCGCGGGATTGCCGAATTGCCGACATGTCACGGATCGTCGAATATAGCGTACAGCGCCAGGCGGGCGCAGGGTGCGCTCTAATAAATCCTTCAAGCCACCCAATCAGGGGGCCGCCGGCACCCCAAACAGCCCATCTATCTTACCTGCTGCCGATGCACACTGCAGTATATCAAAGCCGCGGGGCAAACATCTGTTTCGGCGCCCCGCTCTCAATCTCGCGCTTGGTGCATTCTGCTCCAACGGAGCGCACAATTTGATTTAATATTTGCCGTCCGTTTTAACCTTTCACGTGTCCGAAGCTGGCGCACACTGCGACACACACAAGACGACAGCCCGGCCTGGCCGATTGGGCGGCCGGACCGGACTGCATTTCGCTGTGTGTTGGTGATGTTTGTCTGGCGCCGAAGGACACCGCCCCGGTGTGTCCGGTGTGTGTGTCCGGTCCGGACTGCATACGTGACGTGACTCCTAAGAGCTCTCGCGACTCGGAACGACCCCTTTGAACGAGTGCAGCACCGATGCTGCACCGATGATGCGCCGCCTCTAATGGCACACCGGGGGTCGTGAAAAACGTCGTGTTTTTCCCCATCGGGTGTGTCCGGGGCCGACCGACGAATCGGATGCATAAACGATGACTTCTCGCAATAATCGCCGGTGCAGAACCCGGTCTCTCGATCGCCCCACGAGGGCTGGAGGACTCCAGGTTCAAAGTTGAAGAAGTTGACACACATTTTATCACGTCCGAACCGGCGCGGGCACCGATCGATGGGGTCCGAACCAGCAGCAGAACCCCCGCAACATTTCGGAACATTGAAACTACATTTTCGATTCGTATCCTTCCGCACACACACACACGCACGCACACACGTCGATCCGGGATTGCGAAGCCTCGGAACCTTTCGCCGGCGTCCATTATTCATTCGATTGTTTGCATAATTAATACACGAGGCTCGCGTGTGTTTATCTACCGGATTCTGGTCCGGTCCACGCGACTTGATCCGCAGTTTTTCCGGAGCACCATTCTTGGCATCGATCCGGAAACCGGCCAGTCGGTCGGTCGATGCAGTTGAATGGTGGTGGTGTGTGTGTGCCCTATTGGACGCCATCTTGGAAGCGAGTCAGCTGGAAGCAGTTCCATCAGTTCCAGTCCGGGCTTCATTTAGGAACCGGACTCCGGTGGCTCCAGAGCTGAACGGCCACCTACCAGCCAGCCAGCCAGCCAGGGTCCGTGTCGCGGGTTGTGCGGCCACCTAACCTAACCACAACCGTGCGTGTGTGTGTGTGAGTGTACGATCACAACGACACCGGGGTCGGTCCCGCTCAAACAGAGCGGACATTGATTGATTTCTTTGCCGGTGTTATTCAATTGCCGGCACTTGAACGGGTCCCCGCCGTCGTTCGCGCTCCTGTCGGCCGGCAGCCGGAAGGAAGCAGCAACTTTCAGCACCTTCCCTACCGACGTTCAAGTTTACGTTCCATTTGTCATCAATGTGTAACTGTCGTGTCGGAAGGGAAAACACGAAAATGATGAATTTTTGCCCCGAGTTCCCCGAGATCGCACCCGGCGGAAGGTGCGACCCGTTGATGGCCGACTCTCCCCCCTCTCCGCGTTCGGGTCCTGCGTCACGTTCCCTGTCCCTGTCACTCTTGTGCTCCTCGTCCGGACGGCGCAAACTTTTTTCCCCGATCACGCAAACCCGACGACTCGTCGAATGATGGAAATTTCATTTCCACTTCGACTTCGCCGACACTTACACTTCGTCGATGCGCGGGCGGAGGCAGGGGGCCACTTAGCCCGACCGCCCCGCTGACTGGGTGGTACTTGGGGTACTCGTCTGCGTCGTCGTCGTCGGACTCTAAACGGCTGCCGGGCCAGCGGCACATTTACGGCTAGAAGGCTAAAAAGTCAAGAGCGTGACACATTTTGATTGGATACTCTTGCCCTGACTGCTCTGCCCGGTTCCGGGCCTAGCGCCGGCGGAAGTCGCGAAGAAGAAAAAATCCAGAAAACCAGAAAAGACCTGATTGAAGGTTACCAGCAGTGAGGTAACCGCATTAATGGACCCGGGGTCCGGAAACTATCGCCCGGGAAGTTGCACGGATTGAACCACTTCCGTCTTATTAGCAGGATACATCGGAAAGGCGAGCCGGTAGGCATCGGTAGCCACCGTTTACACCCGCGTAACGCTGCCACTGGACTAACCTGTCCAAAACGTTCTCCACGGCGCGCTTAGCTTTTACACGGCCGTGAGCCTTCCGGATCCTCCCGGATTCACTTTGGCCCCCGGGGCCGGAGCGGCCACTTATTGGAATACCAATCAAGCCCGCCAAAGCTGTGGATTCCACACTCGGGAGGCCCGTAAGACCTGCAGGAGGCACTTTTGGGGATTTTCGAGTTCACCCGGTGGCGGCGCATTTGTGGGCCATCGGTTTGATTGCCCACCGCCATGGCGGAGTGCCCGAGTCCTGGCAAATATTTTCGTTGAGCTCCCCCCCCACCCACCAACACGCACACACACATCTGCGGGGGAACAACAATCGATTCTCCAATCAAAAAGGCAACCCCAGAGTGTGCCTTATTTTAGCCAGGCGCCAAAAACACTCTCACTTCACCAGCACCGAGCACCGAGCACCGAGCACCGAGCACCGGTTGCTGCTTATTGATCCAGCGCCAACAGCAGCTTCGAAATCAATTTCCGTTCGACAGGTCGGTAAGCCCCGGGAGGCGAACCGGGAGGTACCGCACCGTCTACGTACGTGTGGCGGCGGTACCCATGGCTTATTGGCTTGATGCTGGCACCGCAGCCCGACAACGCTGCATGTGTCACATCCGTGATGCCGGAGCTCAGACTGATCATTACCAGCTGCGGGAGACGGAACGCCAAAGCCAGCTCCGGCGGTGGAGACACGCTAGCCCCAAAACACACAGGGGACCTGGATGGGGCCTATTGATTTGCAGATCCAGAAATGGGCCAACCGGCGAGCCGAGACGAGACGACCAACTCGGTGCACTTTCCGGTACATTCGGCTCCACTGGGCCCGATGTCCTTTTCTCGCCCATCATGTCATTAACGTAACGGGTCCCCGCTCGGTCTGTAACCGGGGCCGACCGCCATCCGAGCGTATCCGACTACGGTTCCAGTTGTCCAAGGATTTCTTGGGTTTAAAGCTTTCTCCCTGTCGGTACTGTCGTCTGGATTGCTTGACCTGGTTGGTGGTTCTAAACTTGTTTGATTAAACATTTTAGCTGCCATCGTTAACGACTATCTTAAATTCTTTCGACCATACAAAGTCAACATTACTGAAATTGGCACCGTTGCGTTTAAGAAATGGTTTTGGATATTCTGACAGCATCTCTGACCATCGTCGTAAATGAAATGCAAATTGGAAACAATTGGAAGAAAACGTGTTTTAAATATTATTTTACAATTAACTGATAAGCTAATCAAATAACTCATAGCTTACTGAGGAACCGCTTGATATTATTCAACCGTCTTGAATAATATTTGTTTCTTAAAACCTTTTGGTACTGTGCAGTGTACTTTACTATCGACGGGTCACAGTACTTTTTTACAATAGAAAAAATCAAGTATCGTGCAGTTATAATATTTCTATTTTTGGAAGGTTTAAATGTAAAGGAAATTTATGAACGAATGTTAAAAGTATATATGAACTCTTCGCCTTTAATTAGTACAATAAAAGGGGTGTTTGTTGGTGTTCAGGGAGACCGTACTGAACGATAAAGTGTATTGCAAACCATAAAATGGTGTTTTTCTTATCGGAGTTCGAATGCCAGTAGAATCATCCTAAACGTATGAAACTCTCACAAATGCAGTGCGTTTTCCAGGGCTGAGACTAGCGGTCCAGCTTGGGCAAATGTTGTTGAACCGTGATAGAGCTCCAGACCGATTGTGTTTGAAAACCTATATTCCCCATGAAAATGTCGAAATTTCAAAACTAGTAAATCGATGGACAAATGTGATGTTCTCCTCGACTTGAAATCTTGATTTAATGCACTTTTCCGTCAAAGAAGTTCACTATATCCTAAATAAAGTTTTCAAGTCGTAGCTCTATTTCTATTCCTGACAAGACAGCTTAAGAGTCCGGCCAGCCTGTAAAATACGACCAACCTAACCTTTCCTTAGCTTTTCTTTCACAATACTTCACGTTCCGACATTCAATTTGCTGCGGGCTACAGTACGGCAATAGTTGTCCTGTTTCCCTCCGAAGGCAAACACTAGTTCTTGCCTCAAGGTGGCCAAAATGACAGAAAAGACCACGGCTCCAAGGAACACGGACTCCCAATAGCGTCATGCTTCTTTGGAGCCGTAAGACAACAAACCTTCAAGAACTGAGCGACCTGCTCGTATTCATTTCATGCTGACCAAGATAACACACGCTTTAAAGAGGCTCTATTAAATTACGAAATTGCATTAGCAAACAGGGTGCCCAGCCATTGAGAGTGGCGGGCGACCACCGACCGCCTGGGGTCGGCGAGCAACACGATTATCGTGAAATTTCATAAAACAAGAAATAACATCTGCCAAAACAATTCACTTTCACCCCCACAATCCCTGTTTCTTCGAGGTGCTCCCACAACTTTCGACAGCATGCAGCAGCGGCCTGAGTCCAGATCCGAGTGCATCCGCACCCGGGGCTCTGGATCTCCGGAACGTCAGCCCCCGAAGAAGTGGAGCGTAACCGGCACAGGTCGCCCGGGATTCCCTCGGGTCCCTTCCACACAACGACAGAGGGCGCATTGTTTGAGTAAGAATTTCGTTTGAAACTCGTTGATTTTGGCACTGGCTCCGAAGGTCCCTGGAAGGTTACCCGTCCAGCGATGTGATGCCTCGGGCTGTCGACCGGCCTGTGGCCCGGCCTGACAGTGGTCCCTGGCGACCACTGGCCGGGGTTGCTTCCGTCAGGCTCGACGACTGATCTTCTTACGGCTCCTACGGCTAGGCTCGGTCCTTTCTTCAGCGTGGTGGCACTGCGGTGGCCGTTGAGGTAGCTCCCCGTCGCCACGTTGACCGTAAAATTGAAGTTATTGCCTGAAATCTTGATTCGCCCGCTCAGCTACCCGTGCCCCGTGCCTGTTGTATGTATGCTGCTCCTTCTTGGCCACAAACCCGAGCCAAAGGCCGCCACTCAAGGTTAGCTCCCAGGCAGGACACTCGCCCAGTGCACCGGTACGTAGGCCGGTACGAAAGGACAACGGCAAACATAAACGCCAGACCGGGAGGCATTTATTTGAGTTTTACTTTGGACGATTTTGCGGACGTCACCGGAGCGCGCCATTTGTGTCGCCGCGTGCCATTCTTCAGCGTCCGGGCACTTTACCAACAAACGAAAATACCCGGCAGCGAAGAAAAGTTCACCCCTTCGGTCCGCAACCGACCTGGAAAGCGATGGAAACGAAGAAAAAAGAAGGCGAAGGACCAGAAAACAACGCAAAGCTTGTCCGCATCATCTTCGCGGAGTGCTCCAGGGGTGGGTGCTGGGTGGCGGTCATGAAGGTGGAAGTGATTTTCTTTACCTTACGCTTCAGTTTTACGACGACAAACGGCAAGAAGATGTTTGGCCCCGGAGGCCCCCACAAAGTGGAGGGCCTCCGCCCGGAAGACGGCGGGCTACTCTTGGGGGCAGGATACTGGAAAAACTCCACTCCAGCTTCCGGCAAAGAGAAAGAGAGCGAGCGCGTGAGAAGCCGTCTAGTGATAAATGAAGAGCTTAAATGGTTTGTTTTATGAAGATATTTTATGAGTGAAAGTTTTTCTGGCGCTTCCATCGTCCTTTCGATCCGTTGCGCCGTTGTTGGCCACGGCAGGATGTACTTTTCGCCGCTCATGACAGTTCGCGAAGGAAGTTCTGCGTGTACACCGAGAGTCGGACGGGGGTGTCCCTGTCTCTGCTTTCCGAAGTATACTTTCCTGCTGGAGACCAGAGGCACCGCCGACTGGATTACCAGGACTAACCCTGGAGGCCCAAGCCCGTAGGAGTTTTGTGGCCATTTTGTGTGGCCAACTTTCACGACTTATGTAGTCTTTGGGATGGCCTGGCCCTCCGAAGTCCACACAAAAAGTCCACGACTAATCGGGCGCCCGGAGCACGGAGCGGAATGGCCATCCACGCCCGTCCAGGCCCCGGGATCGATACTAATTGAATTCACCGAAACAGCGGGGTATGATTGGAATGCATAATCTGTCCGAAATTCTCTGCTCAAACAAAGGCTACTTTGCCCAACACTAAGCCGCCACCGCCGCCGCCGCCGGCTGCCCTTCGAGCAAATGGCCACCTATGTATGTGTGTGCTGGCCCTAGTTTGGGTCCTTGTTCTGGCAAACCCCCGGCCAAAGATGATAGGAATGTAAGGTGCGATGTATTTAAAGATAGTTGGTGAGTCCTTCCCGCACCCAGCAAGTCCCGTTTCATTCCAGACCACCACCACCACCTCCAGAGGCCACGGCCTGCGCTACCCACACATATCCGAGGCACACACACAGGGAACCCGAACCCGGCGCCCGGATCCTTTTTAATCAGATTTTGGTTTAGAATGCAAATTAGCTTACCTTCGTGTTACACGTCGCCTAGACCGGCCTAGGGCCTAGGCAACGGCCACGGCAACGGCTGTGCCGGTCTCTGGGACCGTTTGGTGGGAATTACGATTCGATCATGGCCCGACCGATGGTCCTTACGCTGGCGTAGGCTTCGTATTCCACACCCCAAACTCAGCCCTTTAATTGTTTTGACAGCAGCTCTCTTTGCTTAGCCTTAGGCGAGTCGGGATCCGGGATCCGGGCCGGGAACCGGAGGATAAGACAGAACCGATCCCTTTCGCCATCGTCGTGGTGGTGCACCGGGCAGAACGGAACTGCAGCTGTTTACGCAGACCCTGTCGGTCCTGTGGAGTGGGATCCCTTTTTTCCGGTGCGTTCCATTTTACAAATGGAATGGCACCAGAAGCACCAGCAGATGAAAGATAGGGACCCCGATACACTGTCCGGCCACGGTGATGCCATGCGTATTTAAGGACGTACGTACGTAGACGCGTGGGCCCTGCGGGTTTGCATTGCCCCCGGAATCGGTTGGTCGTACGAAAGATGCGGTACACATTCAACAGCTGATAGGCTTTGATAGTGTCCTACCATCGAACGTTTCCAGTTGACGGTGACATCCAACGCCGTTCCGTTGGCACGCTACGGAGCCGAAAGAATTGGTTTCAAGTTTATTTACATAAATTATGCCGAGCCGCCCAGCCCAGACGAGGATCCGTCGACTCAAGTGGACTCTCGGACTGTCGGACTGTCGGGTCGGAATTTCTGAATGGGCCCAAGAGTCCCCATTCCTACGCTAATCGCTCGGAGGATGATGGAAAAAATGTATCCAAAGCCAAACGTTTATTAAAACCACTACACCCGGAGTGGAAGACGATACGACTGCCGCATGCGTTTAGGGTTAGTGTTTCATGCTTCATGCGCCAGTTGTCCCAGGCAACTCCTAACGTCGGACCCGACTGTCGGTAAGCAGAAACTCCCGGGTACGACCTCGCCCGAACCTCACGTTCTGCGAGTCTCTAAAAACATTCTAAAATATGAATAGATTTGAATTATTTGACGTAATGGATGTGGTGGAGTCGAAGCGGGACACCAAATCCCCATTTTACCAGCCCCATTATGTTGTCCGACATCTGCTTGCGAGTTCGAGGATTTCTTGATTCTTTTTTTTTCGCTCTGCCGTTTTATTCGGCCCCAACAAACGGGTGCCCGGCCCGAGGACCAGGTGCAAGTGCATCAGTATCAATTGTCTACCGTGTCCCGTTCCCGGTCCCGGTGCTTCTGGACTTCGTCTGGCTACCTCGAACGGACGAGATAATAGTGCCCGGACCGGACGTGGACCCGGTCGGAGGGCTCTATATCCCCGGTACGTGATGATCCACGCGACACGAAGGATCTGCAGGAACCGGATTCACCGGAACTCCACACCGGGCGGGCCGGGATTTAGACCGTTACAAACCCGCAGCAACCTGACCGGTGGCCGACGACCAGTGAGTCCTCGGAGCAAAGCCCACGTGGCCGCACGGTGAACGGGAACGCGGCGATTGGACGATACCCGACGCAGGTACGTTTGTGCCGCTTCCGGTTGAACTGACGCCGGGGCCGGCCACAAGATACCCCTCTCCCGAACACACACACACACACACACGTTTTGGAGCGTAAAAAATGGACTAAATCATCCGGAATGCAAACGAACGGTGGAAAGCGGGTCCGCGGGGACGCTTCCTGCCAGCGATGGTCTATGGAGATTTTTCACAAGCATTCCTCGAATTCTGTACTCCCACGACCGTCCCGCACACACACACACACTCTCGGAACTATTGAGAGTGGCACCGATCGGAACGAAACCGGTGCGGTTGGCTTCCGGAGGTTTGTAGTGGCTGTGGCGGGCGCGAGAGGCGAGAATAAAGGTAGCACCGATTTTCCTTTCGAACGGAAAAGCGCCGAGCTGTGTGTGAGGGTACATCAATATGCAGACTGGAGCGATTACTGCTTTCAGATACGTGAAATGGAATAATAAATAAGCATAAATCCAATGATGTATGATCTGCCGGGTACCGTGACCCGTGTCTGCTGACCCGCAGTCAAACGGGCGCACCACTTTCGGCCGCTTAGAGAGCAGCGCACGACGTACATCCACAAGGCTCCAGAATTGATTTTCATAACGCTTTAAACTCAATTTTGCACCTGTATTAGTTTGCATTTTATCAGCTTTTATCATTAAAGAAACTCTTGTTTTTGACCTCGAACAAAATGGAACCATAGCATCGTGGAAGATATGTTATATAAATTTACAAAACTCACAAGAGAACACAGTTTTGTCTAGCTATTGTCAATTTGTACGGATCGTCCAATTTGAACAGTCTTTGATTTGTTATCAACGTGTCCTCCCAATTTGCTGGGTGAAAAATATTGGGAAAAATTAGACCATTGCCATGCTGTTGCTCTAACATATCTGTTGTAAACGAACTAGGCATGAGTAACGAGCACTATATGTAAACTCAAAGTACACAATCGAAGATTGTTTCGAATTGCTTTTATTGCAACATTATTATAGTGATTTCTAGAAATTGTTACGTAGCATGTTTGAGATTTATGCATTCGCAATATTCAATAATTCAAGAGACTGCGTGTTACTATAAGCGGCCTAAATGGTGGGTCTTTGGTACATTTGAAAGTATCTTTACGATCCACAAGTCCGATTGCAATTTTCTTTCGTGCGAATACGCCTAAAAGTATGCAAAAGCCAACGTTCTCTCAAACGTGAAAAATTTGTGACCGTAAACTCAAAATAAAGCACAATAAATTACACGAAACAATCGGTGCCTGCGCATGGTGGTACAACGCCAAACCAAAAGCACGTCCTGTCTACTGTCAAACGCTTTTAAGTTGATTTGCTTATTACGAGAAACACAAACGAAGGATGATAAAATGGCCACTCACGCAGTAATCGATGGAGTGTGAAATCACCTTTGCTGCGTCGTTTGGCATCCTTCAAACTCAAAACCATCGCTGGCTGGCACTTGGAACGGAAAGCAAAGAAAACAAGCCACTCGAGCACCACAGCAATCAGCTTTAACGCGGCGTTTTTGTCTTCGGCAAACGGCAAAATGCTTCCCGGAACCGGTGCTCGGAAGATGCCCCCGTCCAGGGCCCAGCAATCAGCGAGCTACGCCACAGCGAGCTACGCCCAAGGACTCTCCGAGAACGCAGGACGGCTGCCGAGCGAGAAGCGAGAAGCGCGAAATAAATAAATAAATGAAATATGAATATCCTAACAAAGTGGATCGAGGGCGACGGTGCGCATTCGGCGCACGAAAAGCGGTCCGCGAACACGAACAAATGAAAATATAAATAAATGAATAAATATTTATCCGATAATGGCGCGCAGCAAAAGTGCACGATCCGCGAAACGGCTGAACTGGTTCGCTGGATGGAACTTGGGAAGCTGACGACAGCTCGGAAGCCGAAGCCGAGCAACTATAAAGACCGGCGCGGTTCGAGATTTCTCGGCTCTCGGAAGCCGCGGTCTCCGCCAAGGAAGGCCGTTCGACAATTCGATGCCATCGCGAGCTTCCCATTGGGTGGGGGGCGGCGAATCAAGAGACAAACAAGCGACAGGAAAAAGGTACACAAACTGCTGAATGCCCCGAAATGGGCATGAATTATAAGCAGCAGTAGCCACACACCGCCACTGGGAGGGATGCTGGTTTCGAAAAGATCTCATCAACCGTGGATGGCCACTTGATAAAATAGCCCCCAACCTACCGTTCTCGGACGGGTGGCCATAGTTACGGGGGAATAGCGTCCCCGCAGCCCACTTTCGATGCTGCTTCATTCGAGTTGGGCGAATTCGCCAACTTTTGACCTAATTTTACCTGCGAAGGGCGTGCGGTTGCGACATGCTTTCCGACCGACCCAGAGCAGACCTCTGTGTTCCCGAGAACCCCCGCCCCTGGGCCCCCACGGTATCGATCAGCCGCAACGCCTTGCCAATAAGCTGTTGCCCAGAGCTAATCACTTAACCAACGGAAACCCCGGGACAGTTTGAAATTGAAATGTCGCCCATTAATAACGCTGATGCATGTCGTTTGTTGCGGGTCCGGTCCGGCTCCGGCTCCGGCTCCGGGGTGGTCCAGGGTGATGTCTGATGCATACATGACATGTTCTGCACTGCAGCTGCAGCCGTACGACCATTGTTTTGCACCGAGGAAGGACGGGGCCAGGGTGACCGAGAGTGTCGGGGCTTGGTTACACAACACGACACATAAACCATAAGCAGCAGCAGCAGCAGCAGCATGGCGGTGTCTCGTTATGCTGCGCACGGTAAGCCCCGGTGCCCGCCGGTGTCCCGAGAACCATTGGACACTAAATCCAATTTTCTTCTGTCACATTCATTCTCCACCCCGAAGGCACCGCCGAGGAGGAGCCGAGGTTCTGTCCGCCGCGCCGGTCGGTCGGTTTTTGGGGGGCAGTTTGTTAACTCGTTTTCAAATCTCGGCCCCCGAAGCACTTCAATGCTGCAGCACGCAACACGCCGCCGCAGCGCCGAGACAGCTTATGGGCCAGGGCCCGCGCGTTCAACGGCCACAGACGCTGGCTCGGGTCAATGGCACCACCGAACCGAGCATTAGCACAGTGGGAGGGGGGGTTCTGTTCCCGCGGGGCTGGTTTCGCTGTAGAATGTTAATTAAATTTCGTAATTAATTTATTGGTGGTAGATAAATACGAGCGTTAAACAAATATGAACACACATAATGACGGCGCTCATACGACATTCATGAGCTGACGTGCGGGGATCACTTCCCAAGTCCGGGCCAGTTCAAGCAGCCAGTTCGGGCTTCGGGGCGCCTTTATAATTAGCTCTCGCTCTCTCAGCTGGCGCACACAACTTCTGTGAATCTTTGTGCAATCCTTGCTGACGACTTCAGGTTACGATGGGTCTGCGAGGTATTGCGTGTGTTTTTGTTTGATGTTTGTTTTTGTCTGCCATAATGTCGGTGAAATGAAAAAAAGTAAACCGTCATCTGGTATTAGTTCTATTGAAATCGGTGCCATAATACCTTGACTCTATTGACGCTATCAGCAGCATTTATCGATGCCTTACCTTGAACTAATGTTGTGAAAAAATCATCGCCAGAATACCCAAAGTGTTGATCCATCAGGACGTTGGTTTTGCTGCCGTTGTGTCCCACAGAGTGCTAGCAGTAATGCTGCTTTTTATCTTTGCACTATCAACTCCGCACGTAAATTTTACATACAGCAGTTAACGATACCACGTTTTTTGCAGAACAAACGAATTTATGAAATACCACGATGCATGTACAAATCGAAAAAGAATTCAAATTAAGATGTTAACTATACTTTTATCAATTCGTTTTGGTCCACACGGCAGCAGCTTATAATAAACAATTCCTTTCAAGTCCCACCGTATACCCAATAGAAACTTCCTAACCGCTAGTCCTGGTTTGGCCACCATTTAGGCATTTTTGTGCGTGTAAAGAATTATCTTTAAAACGAGCCTAAACTTGAAACTGTACGATTGATACTTCACGAGATATCGACCACAAAAGATATCTACGGTGAAAAACGTCGATTTCTTTTTTCACAACCTAATATAAGGTTGGGGAAAAAGTAATCCATTATTTTTGGGTGAAATTCAAAACATTATTTAAGATACTTCCGATGGTCTGATTTACGTCAAATATGTACCGTTTTGTTGGAAAATTTGCTGTCATTTCAAAGGTAGGCTGGTAATGCCTCTTTTGTAAAAGGCTTAGTCGTTATTGACGAAAAACTGGAGTAATCCATTTTCACAACCCTTTTTGATCTCAGTTTTTCATCACTCAGGAAATTTTTTAATGCGCGAAAAAGGTGTCAATCGTTTAGTGCAAAGTCCGGACTATACGGTGGATGCATTAAAACATTCCAAACAAAATCTCGGACTTTCTGGTGAGTCACTAAAGACGTGCGTGACATTTCGTTTTCCTAATGGAACACAAAACCTCTTCCGATGACCGATTCTGGTCGTTTCTGGGCAATTGCTAGCTTTGAACGGTGTAGTTATTGACAGTAGAGGTCTGAAATTTAGTGTTTGGCTCCACGAGAGCAACTCATAATAAACGTTTCCTTTCGAGTCCCACCATATACCCAGTAGATCCTCCCTGGCCGTGAGTCCTGGTTTTACCACCGGTTAAGATGCTTCACCACGCTTAGACAATGATTATTTTAACACAGTATTGTCGTATGTATCCCATTTCTCATCCCCAGTACCTATCCGTTTAAGAAATGGTTCGTTTTCATTCCGTTTAGCCAAAACTTCGCCGATGGAAATTTGAGCCATCATGTTTTTTGGTGTAAATAGGGTGGCACCCAAACATCGAGCTTTTTACTAAATCCAGCTTTGCGCAAATGGCTTAAAACTATTTGATAGTTAATCTTCAGCTCCTGACCGATGCTCTGACTACCAACATGCCGATCAACTTTGATTATTTCTGTCATTTTATCGACATTTTCGTTGACGTATCTGCCCAGGCTTTAACATAAAATAAAACTGAATAGGGTCAACGAAGCCAAAATTTAACGTAGCTAGCTGTTAGAGCATCGGCACCATGAACACCATGCAAAATTTCAGCGGCCTAACTTGAATTTTCGCCTTTATCGAACAAAAATTGTAAAATATACCCAATTTTTTCTTTGGTGACTTCCATTGTTTACACCCTATAACTCACAAACGAATGGAACAAACAATAAACAGTGAAAGCATCTTTTTAAGTGTGAAGTATCAGCTTTAAAACAAGCCTAAACTTGAAACTGTACGATTGATACTTCACGAGATATCGACCACAAAAGATATCTACGGTGAAAAACGTCGATTTCTTTTTCCCCAACCTAATATTTTTATACTTTCCATGTTATGTTTTCCTTGAAAAAATAATATTTATGATTATTTTACGTACTATTTTGCATACGTACTCTTACAAGCTGATGAATCATTGCTTACAAATAGCTATATCTATTCTAGTTGCTTCAATATTTTCAACCGAAAAACATAGATTAGAAAACCCGCGAACTTCAAGCATGAAACTTCGACTTAGCCTTCAACAAAAATCTCTGATGGCTGCACGTGGCTATACCAGCATACGAGATTGAATCAAAATGCCATTTAATCGTCACATTTTTTTGCGCATTATTCAGATGAACGTAGATAATGAGCATAGTTTTGCAAGCTTATTTATATGCGCTGTTCATTATCATTATCTCACCTTCGAACGCACTATTAGAATTACGTCACGTCACTTCTGAACCAGTTGCTAATACTTGTCTACTTTGTGAACCTTCAATGAGCCAGTCCCGAACATATACTCTTCTATTCTATGTTCAAACTTGGTTCTATGCTACTATATGTTCTAAGTAAATCAATAAATTAATAAACAAAAAAAAGTATTGACACCAACACCTGAGTGTTGGCCCACAACGGTGTCGTCTGGCCGTGCCGTGTCGTATCGTGTAACGTCTGACAGCAAGTTACAACCACAGCACACGCGGTGAGCCAGGCTGGTGAGCCCTAGGAAACTCCTGAATGCACCCCACAATTTGGCACCACATCAAACGTGGTGGCTGCCAGGACTCCCGAGCTCGTCGAAATAAAGGCGGACGTGTTCGTAACCTCAAAAAATAAACATCGGCACGAAAACAAACAGTCGCCATAAAATGATTTATAGTTCGTTCGAGTACCAGTCACCGGGAACCGAGTAACGACTTCGGCGCCCGCGCCACACGCCGGTTAATGGACACCGCACTGTTCAAAAATTTAGGCCCAATGACAATTTGCGCACATCTCTCATGCGAAACGCGCAAACCCCGGACCCCGGTTCCAGCGGCACTGACACACGACGGTTACCTAACTCGCTCCCGGTCGGCCAGGTGACACCGGGCAAATGGTTGCCCAAAGTGCACATTTCCCCATGGGAGAGACACCTGGCCCTCGCCAGCCCCCCCACCAGGACCCGCCAACTCTTCATGACTCAATAAATAAAGTCGGATAAAAAATGGCGCCCATCCCGGGTAACTCCCGGATCGGTCGGTCGGGCCTACGGAGCCAGGAGCCGTGTTGTTTTATGCATACCTGTGCCGCCGCCGCCATCTCCCGGGGCCGCGTCAGACGAATGCACCTACCCGGGCATAAACGACTGTCCATCCCGGGACGGCCAGCGGGACGCTAGTTGTCCCACTCAAAGCACCCTGGTCCTGCTGCGCAAAGCGAAGGACCTTCCTCGAAAATCACCCAACGGAGCGACCCAACAAACGAAAAAAAAAGTGCGCGCAAAACAACAGGAAAACACCACCCCCTGCCACAGTGGTCCTCTCACCGCCACACCGGAACCGCCGGTGCGAGTGTGTGGAGTAAATTAATTAAAACTTCAATACCACCTCTCGCGCTGGGCCGAGATTGGAAAATGTTATCGCCATCGACGTAACCGAGCGCACCGAGCGGTGTAACGTACGCCCCGTACTTCGGTGACGTGGCCAGTTGCGAACCGGCCGACCATCACCGGCGCTGATTTGTGATGAGGAGTTGTTCCGCGTCGCGCCGTCCGAGACCGGAGCACCGGACGGACTTTCGAAAGGAGTTTTCCCTTTATTTTCCCTCCCCAGAGCGATCCCACAACCCCCGGGCCAGGCCAGGCATCGAAAATGAGCTTTCCCCCGGGGGCGGGGCGGTGCGTCGGGCCGGGAAAAATCGCCCACCCGCCCCAGGGCACCCACCGGTGAAATATGTAGATTAAAAATGTGCCATAAAAAGGAGCATAATTTATAGAAGTTTTAAATTAAATTTTTTCACCCCAGGCACCCCGGGCACCGCGGGGCTCGGAGCGGTGGAGCGGGCCGTGTCTGCATGCGTAACATCATTATTATCGTGTCACAACCCAACCCGAAGGGTAGATAATCGTTTTCTGGTGGCGTGACGTGACGGGCAAGCGCGCGAACCCGCGTGGGTTCCGGGCACGGAGCACCGAGCAGGATGCAAGCAAGCGGTTTTTGCTTCCTTTCCCATCGCTCACGGGTGCTGGGTTCCGGGGGGGGGCCTAGGAGCCATTACATCTGATGCGATCAGTCGGTCAGTCGTTTCTTTTTTTTTCTTTCTGTGGTCGGTGCATACCGTAGAAGTAACGGAAGAACGTATTAATTTGGAGATTTGAGAGTTTGGATCGCGCGCAATCCTTAGCCCCGGTCCCGCCCGGGTTTGTGAACTCTTAATCAGCTGCTCGATAACAGTAACGATGTGTCTGCTTATTAAATAACGCAATCATGCTACGGCCTTCACGGCCTGATTGCGGCTGTTTTAAAAAACCATGCCATGTTCCCATGGTGGCGCCCGAAATCTGTAAAGCAAACACCAGCGTGTGTGTGGCAGGACAGGGCAGGGCAGCGTGAGCGAAGCGAGCCCACTCTTTGTTCCGTTGGCCCGCTGGCCAAATCCTTTCCAAATCCATTCGGCGAGTCTGCGAAATGCCAAAAACTCTGCACTGCGGAGCATTATCTCTTTATGCTCTGCCTTCACTTTAGCCTTTAGCTGCAGTTTTGGGATTTGTTCTTTTTGCGGACTTTGGGTTCCTTGCGCTCGCTCCTAATAATGTAGGGAAACTGAACACTGGAAACTGTTAGTTCTTTCATTGCGCTTTGTCGCTTGTGTCTGCCCGGACTCTCCACTTTTATGCTGTGCTCTGCTGCATACCCGGCCGGCGACCCACATTTCTGCAGGTGCAGGAGTCTCCTCGGTTTTTGTCGATCCGTCGGTCCCATTCTTTCGGTGCCCTGCACATCTATCGAGGCGGAGCTGTTTGGAGAAGTTTAAAATTTTCTGCTCCTGATTTTCTATTGACATTCATGTGAAGCAATCCCCCACCGGCCGGCTTGTGCCGGCACAAAAGGAACATAATCCAGACGGCCGCCGCCCGTCTGGAGCGCGGAACGTGCCGTGCAGGGGGCAGCACGAGGCCGGAGCCGCCGTGGACTAAATCAGAACCGAAAGCGGATTTGGACCGTGGCTTGCCTTGTGTCTTTGCACGGCGTCGTCAGCGTCGTTGTCGTCGTCGATGCACTCGATATATCTAGGCCCCACAACGAGCGCAACCGTACGGGATTGGTTCCGTCCTTTTGTTGACGTTCCCCTGCATCTTCCGCAAATTGAAACATCCTGCGGCGGTGGCGGCGCCGGGCAGCTTCAGCCGGGCGGGCTTTCCAGTGACGACAACCGAACCGTCGGAGCAATCAACATCTGCTCAGCGGCAGACGAAAATCCCGCACGGTTTTCGGAGGGCCCGGCCAGCTTAGCCAGCGCATGGTTCCGTTTGTTTCGAGTTTATGTTTCCAGTTCGCAGCATAAGGAAGCGTAGGAGCATCCGGAACGCTTGGGTTCTTGACATGAAGGTTGAACTGTATCCACCAAGAAATCTTCAGTTCTTTATTTTATGAGTATATCGGCAGTTAAGAATCATCATTAAATTATTAGGCTTTCAAGGTGAATGCAAGTTTGAATGTGTCAAACTATGGAACATATTATATTGTAATGGAACTTTTTTAGATAATTCATGTGAACAGAAGAGCCACTAGCCAACCATGTCTGGCGAATACATGTCTAGAACTTGAAAATGATACTTTTTTCAAAGAAATCAAATGTTGATTACATTGAAACGAAAAATTCTTTTTTATTCAAAGTATGTGCCATTGCTAGACATACATTTCTTCTATCTCTCTGCTAAATCGTAGATTCCCAGACGAAAGAATTTTTTGTCTTTTGAAGCAAACCAAATAGTCCTCCAATTTCGACTTCCTCGTAGGAAACAAAGTGCAGCTCAGCCAATACGTGTCCCATCGATGAACATGAATGATAATCGGAAAAAGCCAAGTCTGGTGAATACAGCGGGTTGAATAGTAGCTCCCATCCAATTGTTTTGATAGTATCCTGAACCAGTTTTGCATTGGGGGTCATAGAGACGCCAGGTTCAGTGATCATTGAGCCTCACCTGGCGCCTCCATTTGAAACAAGAGAAACAACTTTTTGGTCGTTTTTCGATGCATTGTTTAAATTGATCATTTATTGTCAATAGCGATCTGAATTAACGGTTTCACCAGGATAAAGGAGCTTGGTATGCATCACACCTTTTTATCCCATCAGAAAGTCCTTTTTTTGTAGTCGCACTTTGGTTGTTGTGCCAAAATCGCAATTTCTACATTTTTTTAACCACTCATAGCACTGCGATCTTCGAAAAACAAGTTTCGACAATTATTTGATGCTATTCTGTAGCCGTTTTCTTGCACAGGCAGCAGAGAAATAATAGTCCCCGCAAAACGTCATTTTCAGGTACAAAAGTTAACATGGTCTAACCCTTTCAAAAATCGGTTGCAAACTAAATTAACTTTTTTTGCAACCTGAAAATCATTTACCTTATGTCAAAATAAGGTAAAGTTGCCGTAAAAGCAAAACTAGGAAGACCAAATTGACAGGTAGAGCCATTTGTTTAATTGTCTCATTTTATGATTGTCTCAAGATGAAATGAATTTATCTAACGCTTAAATTAGAATTCGGTATTGTCAAAGAAGATATTCTTATTGTTTGTGTCAAGCTTTATCATTCTACGAAACATATTATTGGATGTTCTGGATTGGATTAAATTACTATCTGCTTGACACGATAGTCATGTTTAGGTTCCGAAGTAAAGCAACTGTAAGAAGCAACTTGATGACAATGTGGAAAAAAGTGTTCGGCACAACATACTGAACGTACGTTCACCGAGTCCACGAAGCACACAAAAACGCCGCAATGAAAACGTATCCACCCAAGCATAATGTGCTTCGGTCGCCTTCGAAAGGTGTACGTTTACCCGCAAATGATGCCAAACTACGGAAAAGGAACAATTTCCGGCAAATTAAAAGCAAAAATAAACGGAAAACGCAATTCTCCGTCGACTATTATGGATGATCCTCCATATTGTGTGCCGCTGGTCGCTGGCCCTGTCGCTTGATGCCTTGCGCTTCCGGCCGTTTGCGGTCCGGCTACCGGGCAAAACCGGAAGTTGGCGGACCGCACGGGTCGGGTACGGATGCACACCGGTCGGGCCAGCCACTATCCATCACACCGTGTCGTGGGGAAGCTTTATCCATTCTTCGGTGGCTGGCCCGGGGAAAGAATGGCCCGGTCTTTTAGAACGTCATCGGTTGGGCTAACCGTCGGGCTAGGCTAACGGCTACGGAGACGCCCCGCTCGGTGGCGAGCGTGTTATCGTTATTATCGTTATTATCGTTATTATCATCCCACTATTGGCAGGCGAAGAGCACACGTCCCATTCTGACAGCTGTGCCGTGTGTTCCATTGTGACCTCCAGGGTCCCGGTCCCACGGTCCCGTGACGACGGAGTTCATCAGGCGCATTCCGGAGGATTCTAGACGCCCTCGGTTCACGCTCATGTCAGCATCATGTTGCGTTTTATGGGACGTTCGCTAAGGACGCGCCAGCCGACGCTGGGGCGCCCGAAACCGCTTCCATCTTCACGGCCTTCGAGTGGGGGGCTACATTTCGCACATCTCACGCTAACATCTCGAGCTCGAGCCGAGCGAACGATGAAGTGCTCCATCGGCAAGGACCAACAGCCAGCTACTTCGGCTTCGGCTGCATGCGGTGTTCGCTTAAATCGCCGTCTGCCATCGGGGGACTGGCCTTGTTTAGCGTCTGACGTACTTGCAATCGCTTTGAGGTAGATTCTCATCACCGCCACGTACCATAAACACGAAACGAAATATGCTCGCCGGCGGGTGGCCGTATGTAAAAATGTCCAAACTTGCGTAAGGCGGAGGCTTCGGTCACCCTAATGAGACCGTGTCTGGGAGTCTTAATTTTTTTCTCCTGTCAAACAAAGTCATAAAATACATTCAACCTTACGGTAGCAAGGAAAGAGTCACGACACACAGCCGTTGGGTCAGTTCTAGACGAGCAACCGTTGGTCGGTAATTAAAACGGTCACAGACTGACGGCCCTTGAATTCATATTCTTTGATCTTACCGTCACACATTCAAGAGAGCACCTTCGAATTTTCATAATAATTCTGTCGGCTTCGTTTGCCTTCGTTATCCTTGGCCGTTGACTTTACGCGAACCGTTGCCGTTTTTATCAACTCAACCTCTGTGCTGTGCTTTTATGCGTTCTGGGGAAATTTTAATCATGTTAATCACATTTGCAGTAAAGTTTAAATGAACCTTTTCACCCGTTCGGACGTTCAGCATCCCAGGTTCCACGAAATCGTACCTGGCGCCACCATTAGCTAACGACCATTGAGCTGCCCTTAAAGCGCACTAACGTTCTCATCAACGATCACATTCACGCAGAAGCGTTTTTGCTGTCCGTCCGCCCGTCTCTGCGTCGCACAAGCTGGGTGGCCGGGATGGTTGGAGCTACTCAAGGTCATGCTAATTAGTACTCACGGAGTGCGAACCCGGAGAATCCTTCAACTAACGAGGTCACACACCTTGTTCGCACCGGGGCGAGCTCCCGGAATGTGTTTTTCACAGGCGTTTCCACACTTCGTTGATGACGCCGGGTCACCCTCCCGTGGAGAGAAGTTTGTGCCGGTTTAGTGCCGCCGCAGCTCCTCAGCCCGGCAGCGGGTGTGGAAAAATAAATCACGCGTTATAGCCGAATTATGTTGCGCCGGCGATTGTTCACTCGGAACGACGGCGCTGCTGACGGCGGTGGCTTGGAAGACAATTTCCGAGCCCAAACATTTGCCGGGGCGTTGCTATAATCATCTGCTGTTGGCTGCTAGCCCTCCCGGGGCCAGCTAACTTCGATCCGACCGCCGCACTTGAGCACGAACGTGAAGAAATAATGTCTTCGCACCGCTCGCAACTACGGAACAGGACGCCAGGGCACCGGAGCACCAAACATCGTGCAGTCTTTCAGCACATCGTCGAATTTAGTAGCTCCTTTGCTGGTGGGGGTGGGGGTGGGGGGGAACTGTTGCCACCGTTGCCACGCCAGTCACAAATAAAAGCAAACAATCATTTGCCGCCATTTTCCGCGTGCGGTTGACGTACGCTGCGTCTGACCTTCTACCAGGATATGCTGCCAGGCGTACGCCTGGGGTTCGATTGTAGCACAATCAACCGCACATAAACTCGAGCAGTGAGCCGTTCAACGCTGGCAATGACGCACTCGTACCTTGCTCGTTGCTAGCGAAAACCACACGGCTCAATAGTTGCGTGGGGAAATGGAACTCTAGAAAGATGAATTATTTAGCTCTAGCCGAAAGTACGATTCGGAGCAACATCGGATAATAAATGTGAATCCCACCCTGGACGGGGCCAATGGTGAGCTGTGCACCTAGGGCGAGGGTATCATGAATTGTAAAGCATCATAAGCAGCAGCACTGACAGTGTTAAGTAATTACGAGAAGCATCTAAATAAAATAACAGTTTGTTAAAGTGGCCCGCCATGGAGGCGCCTGGTGCGCCTTGGCGCGCCCAATGGAGCCGCCTGGTAGCCGCTTCAATCCGTGCACCTTTCGGTGCAAATCGCACCCAAATCACTTGAGAATGTTGCCGCCTTTTACACAACTTTTGCTGATCAACTTCCCCATCCGAGAAGTACGGTACAAATTCCAGCCAGAGTGAATAATTTATTACTTCTCCAGCGTCGGCAGCGAAGCACGTGGCGTGGAGCGAACCGAAACCCCGTACCAAAATCATTACCCAAAGCCCGCTCGAAAATGAGATTCAGTAGATACGATAAGTATGTATCAACATTTTGACACCTAAATCTATCGAAATCAATCATGGTTCCGGCGCGCCTCGCACTCTTGACTTGGCAGCTGCCTGATGCTGGCTCCCGGTACCGTTCTTCCGCTGGATACCGGTGCCGCGAGCAGCGAGCAGGGCTTCCAGTCGATTGGCTGACATGCTGAGAAACGAGCTCCAAGCAGCGGCAGCAAGGACGATAACGATAGCGGGCGAAATGCTGTCGACGACACCGACCGAGCACACAATGGATGGCTACTCGTTATGCAGATCACGTTTGAAAATCGGTAAATGTCAGCGTGCCGCTGAGCAGCAAAGGCAGCCTGGGAGGTGGACCGGTCCTTGGCCCTGGTCTCAAAGTTGAGCTTCTTAAGTGGGACGAAAAAATGTTTCTGCTTGCCAGGCGAGCGCGCCGACGGTGGCCACTCGACCACACCACGGCACCATGGTCCAAATCCAACTGCTGACAATTGATAATTTAGTAAATTGATTGGAAAATCAAGGCGCGTTTTCTTCTCGGTAAGCAAACGATGCCGACCGATGCGGATGTCCCGGCTTTTGTCGGACTTGTCCAGGAGCTCACTTTTGCGCACATCATCATAAAGCGGTTCCCAAAAACCGGCCACAAACAGGCACCGGAATCGTAATCGAAATGATGGTAGTCAAATTAATGCTCATCGCACCGTCGTTTCAATGGCACCCTGATTCGACCGATCGAATCGATGGCCATTGAACGGCCGTGTGCCGATCCGGAAAAATGTTGAACTTGATGCCTTCGATTGCCTACCAGGACCCGCTACCCGAATGACGCTCTCTGGCACTGGAGCACTGAAATAATGTTGCCAACCCAGCCCAGTGCCACTCCAAAATACATTTCACCTACCTGCCAGGGTCGGGTCCGGGAAGTTGCTGTTTCCATTGCACGCTGCCGGTCAGCTCATTTCCACTACATATACACGCACACATTCACACACACTTCCGCCGTTTTTTGCCCGATCCTGCCCGACGTGCATTAGCGTAACGCGCGGTGGTGCAATGTTTTGCAGTGCTTCGCAGTTCCGCCGGACCGCTGCCGATGCTGCTGCAGCAGCACCACGCATAAGTATTCATACCGGGACGGTGAAGACTGCGGCCACATGCGGCGGACAACCGGAGACTAAAACACTTCCGACTCGACAGCCCAATGGACTCACCATTGGGGCCCGGCTGCCCCATGAATATGTATAGAATGGCAGCGCCATTCTGCATAAAGCTCACCGCTTCTGCGCAACCCGATTCCGTTCTTTGGGCCCATATTTCCGGTGCACATTCCTGCTGCTGCTGCTGCTGCTGCTGCTGCTGCTGCTGCTGCTATATTTCATCCACTCCGGGCAGTTCCTTGCGGTGTTCTGGGGTTTGTTTTTCCGCCACTGTTAATTTTTATTCCCAAAATTGGAAGGATGCAGAAATGCCAAAACTTATACGCACGCATTTAAGCCCCGAGCTCCGTCCGTGTGTCCCGGTCCCGGGGTGGTCCTGGTCTGTGTTTTATACGCACGCCGGGTTTTTCTGTTGTCTACCGTCCGACTCGAACGGTAGCCGGTTGGTGAAACTTTGCCCAATTAGATTTTCCCAGCCGTCGTCGTCCGCCGTGCCGTAATCGGCAAACGAATCAGCTCCTCCACCGCCCTCTGCTGGTGTGCGGCCGTGTTCGTGAGTGTGTGTGTAATCCACATTCGGGTTCGCGACGCTCGTTGTGTGCATTTAAATTTTTATTACCATGGAAAACAATTTAATGCATGCTTATTCATGCCGATTCATGCATATTCCGAAAAGGCGGCCCGTGCGAAGACGGGGACCACTTTCTGGGCACCGCATTGGTTGAACCAAATTTCTTGTCTTGTCTTTTCTTGGCGGTTTTAGCGCAAATAGCGGCAAGTACTGTTCCTGGAAACATTATAAAAAAAAAAGCAAAAAGGATTTAATCGAGCGCAAAATGTTTAATTATCAAAACCATACCGTGCTCCGAGCGATTTAAGGCGATCTCTGGCGTCATCGGGCGCCACTTTTCACCGGCCCGTAGGCCTCTGGGAACGTCGGGAAAACATAGCAAGACATAGCAGGCGGTGCTGGTTCGCGGTGTGCCTCCTCCAGCAATCACCTCTAAGCGTATTCTGATCAAATTCCATTCAAACGAAACGTTCGTTAAGCGAACGAAATCACTCACACGCCCCGCGGCCCCCGCCCCGGGCCGCGAGTGTTGGGCCACAAAATCCAATTTGGAGAAACAGCTTCACCGACGGTGGCGACGGCGGAGGAGTTTAATATCGGGCCGCGGTGTGGTGTGGTACCGAATTTCCGGCTGACAGTTGCGTCCCATTACCGGCGTGAGTGGTGCGCGTAAGTTTCGGCACGTCAGCCTCCGACTCCCGGTCTGTGGGTGGTAAGTGACGGCGAAGCGACGCGTTTGTTGCCGTACCGTGCGGTCCCGAATGACAGTGGAACAGGTGCAATATTAAATTGTGTCACAAATGTAGGCCCAGTCCGGCCCAGCATCTTGGTCGTGAGATGGCGCGCCATGTGGCTGACTAAGCTGCGGTGCGTCGTTTTTTGTTCCACTTTATTTTTCCATTACCGCTCGCACGATCCTAGCACACGATGGCCTACTTGAGTAGGGCACTGGGCCCGAGCAACAGTGTTCTCTGTAACCTAAATACCCGTTGCCGATTATCGTCGTTGAATCTTAACAAAGCCAAAGAAGCCACGAAAAAAATTAAACGCTGGCGAAAGGCTCTGGAAAGGACGAAACAGCAGCCCACAGGGCACAGAGCTGAGGATAACGTCCCGTTCGCTTAGGCGGCCCCGGTGCTCAGGGCTTATGTGAATGGCTTACTCGCCGATTGAAACAATACAAACATTCCGTCCAACTTCGGCCAACACCCAGGTGGGCACTAGGGCCGAAAACTAAAGCAATAGAGAGCCGAGCGGCACGGATCGATCCCCGCCCGGTACCGGTGACGGGTCGGATTTGGAAGCATATTGAAAATTTAATAGATCCAAAGCTCGGCGAACTCGCCAAGCGGGGGAACCGGGGAAAAGCACTGTTGGAAACGACCGCCCGCGGCAGGATCGACATCGGGCTAAGTGAATTGGACTTAATAGAACTTAATTATTTTATTAAACTTTAATCAGCATCTACTCCAGACGCTGACTTTCTTCGGTCGGTCGGCCGGCCAGTCACCCCGGCAGCAGAAGGCAGAGTCGGTGGAGTCTAATTGGGGGACGCCATGGACGCAAGTGTTTCGATAATCGCACCGAACGGTGAAGCCCGGTTGGTGACGGGAGCCAGTTCCAATCCAGAGTCCAAGCACACACACACCCACCCACGCGAACACGCCCACTGCGAAAGGAATGGATCTGTGTCTTGAGACAATTTCTGTGAACGGCTCCGGTGAACGGCTGTGGCTCGAGTGCGGATGTTCGAGCGATTAACTTGTTTTCCATCGCACGTTTACACAATCGATTCGATTTCTGTTGAAATTAATGTCTAGCAAGTTGCCCCGGGGAGGACTCCCGTTTGCCGGCGCGGATCGTGTGTAATCTACCGAGGATTTTGGAGGGGGCCGTTGCTGCTGGTGGTACGGTGGCAGAGATTGAGGCAAAGATTGGGGCAAAAATCGAACAATCTAAGTTAAGTAATGCAAAGTTTAAAATGTAAGAAGTAAAAATTGTAAATATTCTGCAACATGATTCTGTCTGTCGGTCTTTGTCACAGGCTTTTTTAATCAAGACTGTTAATTGAATGAAGTATTTAGCATATTTGTTTGTTAAGAAAACAGTAGGGCATTTTGACTTTCAACCCCTTTGAAAGAGTAGCCGATAACGCTCGTCGTAGTCACACAACTGACCTGGGTTCGCATCCTGAAACCTGCTTCTGGTTGGATTAATTGTGAAAAATATAGCTTTTAATAAAGGAATTGGATGTCAAACAAGTATGGGTACCATTGTTGCCTGATAGAACCAAGCATTTAACAAAATCGTACCATTTTAGTTATTTAATTAATTTTACGTAAAGCATTAAATCTTCATGTTTCGTTTAGCTCTGACATCAGGACGATCCAACCCGTATCGCTTAGCATTCTCTAGGGAACAAACGTAACGGAGTAAGGGATTATGCGATTTTTGTGACCTGCTCAGCATTGTGCACAGCTGTCTCCGTTGAGCAGCCAAGTTTCACATATGACACAAATTACTGGTGTCAACATGCCATCATACCAATATCATATACTTTTGACATATTTGCCAACATTAGCACAGCAAATCCAAAGCACGAAACATTAAAATGGATACCATTATACACCTATTCTTAGGTGTAGCAATAAATCCCAACTAAAGCTTTCCGCCTGCAGAACGAAGACCCTTTCTTATTTCTGCGTGCATTAAAAGATTTATTTAATTTTATTTTATTATGATTACTTCAGTTGTTGTTTTATTTTTAAAAACATGTAAAACAAGGTACCAAAGGCTTAAATACCTCTCTCAGCAATAGACGAAGCAATCAAAGCTTGTCGAAAAGGAACCAACCTTCCAAGTGCGTCCTCGAGGCACTGTTGACAACAAGCGTTACTCTTTTCGGAAACTTTGAATGCGCTTTTGGCGCCTCAAAGTACACGTTCTCCGATAGTAGGCCCCGAGCCCTATGATTGACAGCACAGCTTCGTCAACACTGGCCCCCGAACGATGATGAATAAGAAGCAAGCGAAAAGAAAAGACGCCCCCCCCCCCAACAATCCAAGGTCCTGCGGGTAGCGCGTCAACACAAACCACCCGACACCGGAGCCAATAAATAACGCTTAATGGTTTGCCGAGCGGCCCTAAAAGAGTCGTTAATTGATGCTCGTATCCTGCCGATCAATACGCTGGCGTGGCGTGGCGTGTAAAGCTTGCTCCTTGCAAGTGTTGCCGTTCGCGGAGCATAATAATCTTTATCGCCCACTGTCATGTGAGCACCCTGCAACCTGGTTCACCAAGCCGGTCGTAGTTTCGAGGCTCGGCTCGCGTCGTACGTTTCTGCTGGCCCTGCCAGCGTTGACAGAACGAGCACAAACCTCGATCAAAGTTTGTGGCCATTGTTTCTTTTTTCGACATTCGCTCGAGCGCCCCCGAAGCGAGTGCTGTCAAAACACTCACAACTCACAAACGCCCGCGCTCGCTTGCTCGTGTGTGTGTGGTTGAGGGAAAACTACAAAAACGTGTTTTCGTTAAACGAGAGTTCGTGATAAAATTCAATAAAACTAAATCCTTCAAACTCGGTGGCCTCCTGGCGGACGGGAAGGGAGGCCCAAGAGGGCTCCCGGGCCGATTCCGATGGCCGCTTTTCGATGGCTATTAGTCGAGGTTAGCCGAAAAGACACGGAGCCCATTGTATCGCCTTGCCCCGTTTGCCGTTACGGGAGAGCCCCTTTCTGGTCCCGTGTCCCGTTTGCGCGTTCGGGATTCGGTTTTCGGAGAATTTTCCGTTTGTCTAGCCCACTCATTTTCCAGCGCCAAACGTCTGCCATCGGAGCCGAGTCCAAGCCGAGAGGCCAACCCGCGCCGCCGGCTCGTGGGTCGTGTGCCGTTCGTTCACCGAGCGGACCCCAAAACCAGCCACAGGAAGCCAAAGAGCACGCGGTGCGGTGCGGTGGGGAAGAAAAATAACTGTTATTAGCAGGTTGGCCACGTCAACGGGGCACGCCCCCCCCCACTCCGTTCCACCCGTGGCCACGCCACGGGTTTGGTTGCGAAGGATTTATTTCCAACCCATCGAACGGGGCGAACGGAATGGCGAAAGGGAAGACAATTTGTTCGCCGAGGCGTTGAAGATGATTTTTCATTTTATGCTGCGGATTCGACCATCGGCCATTAGCTGGGCCGTGCTTTGGGCGAGGTTTTCCACTTTTCCGATGCACTTGGCAGTGTTTCTTTCGAACAACAATCGGGTAAAGAAAAATGGTTTCATAATTATCAAAGAGGCGAACTCGTGCGTCCTCGGGCGACCCGTGCTCCATTGGGTGGCCGTGCATCTCCCCTCCGGCGCCTTCTACCAAAAAGGACTCCATTGATGGCTCGTTATTATGTTTCCTATTTACATCGCGCCCGGTCGCGCCACATCGAGAGCTGAACTCCTATCGTCCGTTCACCGCCGTCGTCACATTCGTCGGGAGTGCAGGTTTACCATCGGAACTCGGAACTTCGGAGCCACTGCCACTGGTGGGGTGGGCCTGGGGAGAGAATTATGAACAGTATGAAAGGCTCATAATTTATGGTAAATGGTGTCATTTATCATGGAATTTATCGTGAGACTTCTACTGCGCTCATTAATACTTTATGGCGGCCGGATTTCCACGCCACGGGCCCGACGGTGTGGCGTATGCGTTCCAATCGTTTCCGCCACCGGCCCCGGGGGGGAGTGAGTGGCGAGGGCGACGGTGGACAAATTTATGAAAGTTCGAATCAATTTTCCTCCGGCGGCGTTAATCCGAAAGCCAGCGAAGGAAGAAGGATTCCCGTGAATGCCGGGTCGAAGGTGTTACGGCGACACCGGTTTCCCACCGGTCGAGCACGGTAGAGAGAGAGGGAGCGACGAAGCGAGGGAGAGAGCGAGGGAAGGGGCGTAAGTAAATGACGAAAGGTGGAGCAATCGACAGCCAAACCGAGGCGGCCCGGGCGGCCCCCGGTAGACGGTTTTAATAAATCGATACGATTTTGGTTCGATTTTGTATCGGGTTTCGGAATATCCTGCGGCGGCGACGGCGGCGGCCGCGTCGGTTGTTGTGGTGTGTGTGTGTGTTTATGTGCTTCCGGAGGGACGACAGGAGGGTGCCCGCACATCGTTTACCGTGGGCCGCCCGCGGGTGGCGTAAATATTGACGTTTCTCAAAATCCGATAACAAATAAACAAAACTTTCCGATGGCTTTGCCAACTTTGACGCCGATTTGTGCGATGCACACACGACCCACCCCGGCCACCGGTGGGTCCGATCCGGCAGGGACTCGCGTGCGGACGAGGAAGTTACACATTCCGCACATTCGGTCGGTGGCCGACTTTTGCAATCTCGCCACACTCCTTTTGGGCGCTGGCGGTGTTGATCGAGTTTGTTACCCGTTTGTTTCGCCGTGGTCGATTTGTTTGCATGTTAACTGGCGATTGACGGGGTCCGCGGGTGCCCTGCCGTGGAGCCGTGGAGAGCCATTTTCAAGCACTCACACACACAAACACACATTCCGGCCGGTCTGTCAGGACGCCCAAAAATGGCGTCCGCGCGAGCTGTCAGCGGTTCAGTTAATAGATTGTTAGCGGGAATGTTAGCAACTCGGTAGACACGTCAAACCGGAAATGGGTGTCTGCGTGTGTGTGTGTGTGTGTTTGCCGTAGGGAGCCGGCCCGAAGTGGCGCTGACAGGGACCGGTTTTTGGTGGGCCCCTTAAGGCCCCAGCGGGGCCTTCTGGAGGGTCTTGTTGATCTCTATTTTTTTCTTTTTCGTTCACTACAAACTTCTTTGAAGTGGTGCTAGAAATGGAGTGTGCTTGGCCCAGGTGCCGCTCGAAACAGGGAAAACAATTACAATAACCAAACACGGTTCGTGGTTCGTGTTCGGTCCGCGGGTGAGCGAGCGAACCTCGGGGACACTGGATGTTACACAGTGATGGGGAAAAAAAAGAAAATCATCAATCTATTATTTTACACCGTTTTGGAACACGACAAGGGCCTATCTCGGGCCGTGCAGTTACATTTCAATCCACACGAGAAAAGAGTTGCCGTCGAACTTGTGATGGAATTCACAGCTTCAATCTACAGCATGGCTCTTAATGTATTACTAGCATTGAGTTCTGGGCGTTCAATTTAAGTCCTGGGCATTCAATCGAGGTACTGGGCGTTTAGAACTCCCATTTTGTCCAAAATTGTGTAAATTTACTTTCGAAACTTTGAAATATTATCCCTGTAGGACAATTCTCTTTTATTCATTTCCGCAAATGTGTCACCGACAAAGGGAACGTACATAAAGCAGTATCCGTCACTAACGAAAGCAATACAAAAACGCTGCCAAGGTACAGAGAAAACGTACGGCTCACACGGAACCTCCTTTTATGGATCAATGCTCATTCACCTAATTACCTAACACATACTACTGCGCGCAACAAATAGCGGTAATAACTCAAATAGCTTTTTTGATGCTTATAAGCTTAATCTTTGTCAGCAGCTTTAAAGTAATCCCTACTTTTTGCGCTTTACCTACGTCCTCATTTGTGACAATTTGGAAGAAAGGTCCGAAAAGTTCTTTTCTGGTACAGGCTTCAACACATTCTTCTGTGCGGCTTCTATCTACCAGCGAACGACAGCCAAACGGTGACCACTAAGGCATCTTCTCAGAAATTGACAGATTCTAAAATTCTTACTACCCTACCACGATGCGTTACAGCTCAATCGTTCAACATTTCGGATTATGTTTGGCTCTAAGGATAGAGACGCAGTATAATCAGTCCAATGCAAAGTGAGCCCTTTCGATCCTTAGTGATTTCTTCTTATACAACGAATAAAATATGCACGACGTAACAACTATACCCATGTTAGAGTTGACAACAGACGACAGCGGTCTGATCCTTATGACCTTCAAAAATTACCAGTAGCAACAAAGGTACATTTTCTTACAATTAAGGCTAATGGGTTCTAAAAAGGGGAATACGGTTTGATAATATCGATCGGAATGTTAGACATTTTTTGTAGAAAGCATAGAAAGCATGTGCTTTGAGATAGGTCGATTGATTTAACATTCAAAACCAAGCGCATTAGTCAATTAGTATACAGACCTTTGTTTGGAGTTGTGGAAACATTTTTAGGTACCGCATCTAATGAGAAGACAAATTATTCAATAACTTTAAGCCCCATTTCTACGGTGCAAATTACGTGGGTACATGTGCCGCGCAGTGTGTACAGCAATCGTACGTAATAATCGTAACCATCTAGACTCTAATTATCCTTTATTTCGTCAACTTTTATTAGCTACAACGAAACCAAACTATAAAACTTCTCTTTTCGCGAAGTGTCCCAAGCACAGATCCCACGGAATGAACAACAACCTTCAAATGACACACAGACTACAGCTGGTGCTGAGCACCTGGCACTTTGTTCGACTTACAGTGTGCTGGAAGTGTGCTCCTTCGACACACCGTTTCCTTCCGCGAATCCGTCCCGAATCGAAGCGCGCCGAAGAACAAGCTTCGCGCAAATTGTATTAAGACGCCAGATAAAAATGGGAATTTAATGATGAAAAAGTTTAAATAAATTCTCACCTATGCCTCAGTTGTAATGGCGTCTCGGGGTTGCTGCGGTTGCGCCCGACCGCGTCGTCTGCAACGGAACGCCGGGATGAGAAGAAACAACGTTCAACTTTCACTCGCTGATCGGGAGCGCGCAGGACTAACCGCACACCGTTCTAATGATTCCACCGAAATGTTGTTATCTTCCCGAGGTGAGCCGCCGGTACGCGACTTTGCCGAGAAAACGGAAACTTTCTCGAACCGCGCCGCGGAGCGAATTGCTCTTACCGACACGCGCCACCAAGGGCCACCCGTTTCCCAGGCCAAAGCAGGCCATTCACCTCGTTCCTGGTAACGGTGCCGTTTGCGGTTGACGTTCCCGGCCGGGCTGGGTGGGTTTTAACGAGTCGACGAACGCGGCGAAACAATAATTGTAAACTTAATTAAATTAAATAATATTATTTCAACGAAACTTGGCACTCCATTTTCGTCCGGGCGGACTCGTCTCGTCACTCTCCGGGAAGCGCTGCGAATGTAAAGTAACTTGCGCTAAGTAGGGTTCATCTTCTCGTTCCACCGGTGACGGTCGGCCCCGGCCCGGGTTTCCCTGTTTATTTATTTAAAAACTTATTCAATTACACCAATTACTCACCACGATGATCGCACACAACGAGCGCCGGGAGCGAGCTTCTTTTGGCGCAAATGTTGGCGAAAGTGATTGGGGCACGAGCCAGCGGCCGGACTATGCCGGTATGTGGAGCGCATAAGTCAAAGCCACACATACACACACAGAAACAGACACAGAGCCGAAGGGTGGTGGTTCGAGGCCCACCGGGGCCACTGGAAGGTGAATCGAAGCGCTCACAGTTCCAAACACATATAGTGGACGTTCCAGATTGAGATATTGCTGTTTTACACGCGTTCCATTAGGCGCTACATGGCGTGCCCATAAAATCCGATCCTCCTCGGTCGGCACTCGGTAGCTGCTGACCTGTCTCCCGCAGCCACTGGCGAAAGGCACCCGGACGCGCTTGGAATATTAATCATTGTCACCAGCGCGTCACCGGCACGAACCGAGCCCAGAAAGGGAGCATAATCCCGGCATCCCGAGACGGGCTGCCAGGAATCGGTCAATCGCAGCACCAGTTACGGTTACAAGATGCGACAAATTTCTGCTCCGATTTCGAGTGAACTTAAAGGTAGCAACAGATACACGGACCGGCCGGTCGGAGAATGAGGGCGAAAGCATATAAAGGTAATAAAACATTTTGTTGCTCATGAGATGGCAAATAAAAATAATCCATAAATCCAAATCGTAGCGCCCACGTGGGTCACCGGTGCCCCGTTCGGTTGTTGGGCGAAACGAAATTGGAAACGAACTCCTCGGAGTGGTGCCGGATAAACTGGAGCTCCTCAGCCGAGCGATCCGAAGGCTCCAAACGGGGTCGATTCGAGAAATTTGGGCCACAATGAGCCACAACCATGGTGGTTGCGAGCGTGGTGAGTGACCGGACCGAAGGCCCTATTCCTTCGAGCCCCTTTGCGGGAAGACGTGATGTGGGTAACATTTTTCGAATTGAAATTCATGCAGTGTCAATCCTTTCGGAACGAATTCTCGCACAACCCCAGAGTGGTCTCGCACGACCTCCGGAGCATCTGCTTACGGTCGGGGACGACACATTAAAGGCGAACGGGCCTTTAAAGCGATTGTGCGAAGATTACGTTGAAAACCCCGAGCCCAGTGCCCGGAACGGTCAAACCGATCACCTAACCTAACGGTCCCCATAACGGGTCCCGTTTCAAGGTTGGGTAGGAAACAAAATTGAGCACCGCCTTAGCTTCAAAAGTAGCGATCCAGACGATTACGCCTATCAAGCCGCCTACAAATCCATTTAAATTTGTAGTTCGATTTGTTGAGTTGAAGATTTTCATCTTCCTATTCTATTGAAATCTTCTGATTTTATGCTCACTTTTACTACGGTGTTTACTAAATATAGAACGTTTCAAAGTTCAATTTCATTTATTTTTCAGGGAAATATTTTTAGGCTTAAATTTGATGGCACAACATTAATTTCTTCCATGGTCCCTGTGCTTTGTGATCAACCAAATGTGGCTTTGTTAGTGTTTACAATATCAGACACCTGTTGTTCTATAAAGAGTGAACAAAGGGCGAAAAATTGACAATACTGCAGAAAGCTCAATCAATCAGATGTTCAGAAAAAGATGATCACGCTTCCAGATTTAACAATTAAATACAACGTCTGTTGATTAGCGGCCCAAACAAGCAAAGCATTGATGCTATAAAACCGTCAGTCCACAACTAGAACTTTCGCTGGTCTTGTCGGAATATCGACGTTATCGACGCTAACGTTTAAAATAGTTATCTGTGCTCAGCAAGTTCCAATCTCGTCGGCGTGATTTATTTCTAAAGACGCTCCTGTTATCGGGTTGCCAAATACCCGAAAAGAAGATTTTCGGAACCTCTAGCTCGAACTGAGCCTTTAAATTTCCGCCTGGAACTGTTATTGGTCCAGGCAGACTGCGGAACCTCAAAAATATAAAGATCCTTAAACTTCGACGTTCGTTTCAGCAATCCACCTTAAGTTTATTTTCGGTTCCTTTTTTATAGTACGACGCGGATTCCTTAGCTCACACATACTAACGAACTCTAGTCCAGCATAGTGTGTGTGTCCTTGTTTTGCTTTCCATATTGACCCCGAAATTTGAGGATTCTCGCTCATGCCGCCTGCATGTTGGTGATCCCGAAGCCCTATTTTCCAATCAATCTTTATGCCAGTGGACGTTTCTGCCGCTTCGTCCTTTTTGCATCTTTTGCCCGTTACTCGTTTTCGACGTTGCTGTGTTCTAAGTGCAACCAAATGTTGAGTCATTTTTGTGTCTTTCCTGCCTTTCGACTCTTTTCCCTTTATGGGCTTTTCAAGAACAGGCCATTTTCTTACCCGTAATCCTTCGCAAACAGATGCATTGGTTGAGTGTGTCGCTTTTCATTTCTTTCGCCTGATCCTTTTCGTCATTTCGTAATGCATTTTACGAAGGCAAAGCGCTTTTAGACAGGCCGCGTTCTTAATTTATGGTTTTTTTATGAATGTAAAACCCCGAGCCTTGCAAAGCTGGTTTGGGTTGCATGGTCAGAGCTTGTCTCTTGGCATTACGGATAGAATTAGTGGTTTGCCCAAAGTTCGTTACGAATTACACCGTACTCTGGCTAGGGTTAAGCAGCCACGGCGAGGACAAGGCTACAGGCCACACGGAAAGATTTACGTTAAATCGGAGAAAGAACTGAAGATCAGGGAAGGACCTTACGGATGGTTGTAAGTAACGCTGGCAGAGTTATGCTGCAACATTCCTGGAGAAAATGAAGGATGTACATAAGTAAGTCTTGAATTGAAAAACCAATGAATAGAGGATCGGCCCACTCGCGATTTCAATGTCTGTCCGAGTGACATTAGTTACACTGGCCTAGACGCTTCTTGTAAACTACTTTCCAGCCGAACAATGCTCCCACTTATCCTTGGACCATTTCATTTACAAGAAACAAGAAGCACCAAACTACAACCAACGTCAGGTACACCTTGTAAGAGCCCATTTAGCTGTTCCCTGCCGGCCGTCAGTCGCTTGCCACTGAAAAGTGCCAGACGTGCCCAGAAGGAAACGCGCCGCAAAGACCACCCCCGTGGCGGGCACGTCCTGTTTTTCGCTTCATTAAAAGGATGGCTTTCCGCTGTTTCCGTTCCGGGGCCGGGCGACGCTAATGCTGAGGCTGAGTCTTCATTTCTTTGTTTCGTCGCCAGGTTTTTCGCGGAACGACGTTCGCGACCCTGACACATGCCGTAGCAACATCGCGCGAAAGCAAAAGAGCATTCCCCGTGCGTCGGCCACTGGCCGGAGAGTTTTTCGGGCCACCCCAGCCAAACCCCGGGCCCGGGGGTTTAGGCTTGTAAAGCACGATCAACGTGTCCTGGCAGCACCTGCCGTGTGTGTGTGTGTGGCGTTTGTTGCGGTTTCCCGGCCATTTACGCGAAGTCGAGATTTATATGAACCGTACAGACACTAAGTGCCACGTTTCGCCAAAGCGGCACCACGGAGGGCGGGTGCGGGCTCCGGTGTGGGTGCGGGCGCAGGTGCTTTCTTCGGAAGCGGCCGCGAAGTGCCGGCCCGACGCCCACCCTTCCCGGGAGGGAAATTTAAATAAAATGAAAATAAATATGAATAGGATGAAAGGCTGCAGTGTTTTCAAGGAACGCTCGTTCCTTGTTATTTCCTCTTTGCCGGGGCTGGCAAAACGAAACATTCTTGCAGGAAGCTAGCGCCCCGGCTGGCTGGCGGCTGGCTCGACTAGCATGACGAGAAAAATGCTCCGGAAATTAGCCGCTACCGGCGAAACGTTTGCCGTGCCGTCCTTCGGGTGAAGTTTCCCGGCAAAAATCAATAGTTCGCCGGGAGAAGAAACACAATCCATTTGAATCCACCGGCATCGGGCCGGTGTTTCAATTTGCCGAGTTTGCTAAAAACAATGTTAGAATGTTATAAAGGGTCCGTCCTTTCCCTTAGCGAATATGAATCATTCAATAACAACGCCCGAATCTGGCCACTTTCGGGCTCGGCCACATTCGATTCAGAAGTTTTCGGGGCAGAGCCAAGCAAAGCCACGTTTCAAGTGCACGAATACGAATGCGCCCACCATTCTATTAATCATATCGAAAATTGATTTTTTATGTCGCTGGTTAATTGGAGCTCATTCTACATAATTGCCCATCGGCATGCGATGACGAAAGTAGTTCCCCACTGACGGTGCGCCAACTGTGAATTGAAACCATAAATAGCTTCCAATGGTGATCATTTATTTCACCCGCTTTTACCCGAGGCCAGCTTTAGTCCCGTTCGGTCCAGTTATTCGATTGCCACAAATAATGTACGGGGTCTAACTGTGTGCTTGTGGGCACATTCGTTCAAAACAGAGAAATGAAGGCGGAAAAATTACATCCAAACTCCTTTCCAAAAGTCTGTTTTATTCAACATTATTTTGCTTCAAAACCGTCGAGTGTCGAGTAGGATTTTCCGGTCCACTCGAAGCAACTACAAAAACAGCCAACCAATTTCGTTACCGATGAAAACTAAACGAATAACATGGCCCAATATTGGATATGTTTGAAAACGCAAAATATTTTTATCTCACTCCCAGCTGCGTGAGTAACGCGCGATAGAAGTCGATCAATAAAACATACATCAAAAATCTGTACCCCAAAAAGCCCAAGCCAAGCGTTTTTGTTGCGCCCCATTTTTGAACGCGAAATCTCGTGTCAATATTGAAGCGGGCAGAATTTTAATGGTGCCCGTAACGTCGTAAGTGCATTACGCGCCGCGTAATATTGACCGGCAAAAAGTGTGTGTGTGGGTCGGAAAAAAGGAAAACTCCCCATCGACCACTCCTGCGTCGGTATCGCCATCGACGGCGAGGAACACCGAGTCCTAGTCTAACGAACGGTGAACAGATATTGGATTTTGCGAATCTAAGTTCGTTAATGCCAAAAATCTGCACAATAAATCTAGGGATGACCTGGAAATCGTAAACCGCTTCGATGGCCGGGCCGTGCCGGGCTCGGCCCGCGCTTGATGATGCGTCGCCTGCCGTCGGCTGGTTGGCGGTGGGCGACTTGTTAACATTTTGCCGTTTGCTGGTTTCGCTTCCCGTCAGCGAGCGGCCAGAGCACGCACGAGTTCGGGCCGGTGGAGCCACCGGCCACCGGCCACCGGTCGTGCTCGTGTGTTTTGTTGTGTGAGTGATGGTTGTTATGTGTTCAATCTACTGCGAAAATCCAATTTCCACACATGAATCAATTTCTGATAGAACGATCACGGTCATCAATTTGATCGAAACGAAGGGATTTCCCGTCCCGATTCTATGGCGGACACTCACGGGACGGGGGACGGGCTGGTGCAAAAGGCATGCGATGAATAGTTCGACCCGGGCCTCGGAGTCTCTGGATGCTGGACCGCCGGTACCCGGAGACACCGGGAGTGTACGGGAGAGCATTCCGAGCCACGGCAAGGATCGCCGGGAAAATCTGCGGCCACCGGACACGGTTGGGCGGCGACTGGCCCGGGCCTGGCGTGGCAAACCTTTTTTTGATGAACTATCAATTTTGAAATGATGAGTTTGACGTTCAATCATAAACCAACACTCGCGCCGTCACGGCGCGTTACGGAGTCCGGACTTCACGGTTCAACTCTGGGCAGGGGTGGGGGAAAGCAGAGTGTCATTGGCGCCGATGGTACGGTGGCAAGTAACCCGCTTGGCCCGCTTTTCATGCGCTTCGGAGAAACATTTTAACAAACCTGACATTTCTCAAGCAATTAAAAGCGTGACACGTTTGCTGACTCAACACACAAAACATTATTTATTAGGAAAGGGATTGACAAACAATGCTGCCCAGTTGACAGGTGGACAAATGCTTCATTGTTTCCGTACCTATGCGCATTCGTTAGCGGCCGAGAGATAGTCATAAAAATATGTATGAAGGCATATGTTTTCTAAGCCCAACACGATTTTAGGCCAAACAAAAAGGACAAAAGTTTTGAAATGCGATAACAATTTTTGTATTGGGAATAAAACTAACAAAAGTGTACAACTCTAATAGATTGGTGGAATTTTCTGCTATGTTATTCTAATCTATTCAATTTGGGACTATGCATTAGATCATGAGTTCGATCATGTTTCGTAACTCCAAAGATGGTAACTCGAATCTTATCCACATGCCTAAATATTGATAAATATTTCAGAAGAACATCAACGTAAGATGCTAAGATTATTCCAAAACCTAAAAGGTTCACCCGTGTGACGACAACTCAATAGACCGTTTACCATATAAAGTATAAAGGTAATAAACTTTGTCGGAGATACCTCTTTGTTGCCTTTCAAGCAAACAAATTTACTCATCACACTGAACACATAACTTTGTGATGTGTTAAATTCTCAATCGTAACTTCGTAAGCATGTTAGCATTCGGGTACAAAGATTGGGCAACAGAAACTCCGCTTCTGAATTTGATGCGAGAATAAAACTTCTTCTCCTTCATAAGATGAATAAGAGTCACCAAGTTTCCATTTCGTTTAGAGATTTATGTAAAGTAGGCAATAGTATTCATGTTGTGTACATTGAATTAATCGAATTGTGACCGCTATTGTACGAACATGTACTCCCGTTCTGGTTCAATGGTGATTTTTTTTAGCTTGCAGAGTCGTCGAAATTCGAATGATTTCCATGAAAATTTAAATCTCTAAATGGCTCAATTACCATATAATTTTATTGATCGAAGGTCACGTGATGTTCCATCAATTTCGGGTTGCGTGAATCCTGCGACTATCGGCGGAATTGATTTCGTAATTTACAGTAATTTCATTGTGCACGGTGAGCTGAGTTGTTACCGAAACTCCGGTATGAAATGTATCGAATTGAAACGTTGCTCTTCGGAGCAGCGAATGGTGAACAATAACATACATCAACATGAATATTGCATAATGTTTGATGATGTTTCCATTGCAAAAAATAAATCCAAATTCTGTGAATCAACACAGACCACTTAGACCCTCTCGTAAAAATAATCAGTGGAATGATATCTTGATAGCAAATAAAAATTGACTTTTCAACGGGACTCTGCCTTGATTTCGGAGTGTTTTATACTATTGCTATGCATTTGTATTGCAGTTTTATTACGCAGTCGTAAGCACAGAACAAGTACAAACGAGTGCAAATCCTTCAAAATGCATACATTGATAAGCAAGTAAGCAAATCTTTGCTACAATATTTAATAAATGGTCGTTGCAACTTGAAGTACTAATATTGCGGGCTCTTGAACACATCGCAGACATCGCAAAGCGCAACCAAGAACAGTTAATTGTAGCAGCCTAAGGCACCGGAGTATTATACAGGGTGGTCAAATAAGCGTTCTCTTTTTCATTTGGTTATAAAACAAAAACGGCTTAATATTTTTCGATGCTTGAAAATTTATTTGAAAGGTTGATCATCAAAATTATGTGTGAAAAACAATTTCGCTCAAATGTCCCCCTCGGCTGGCTTCGCAGTAGCCCAATTGGTCGACCCAATTTTTGGGCACTTTTTCGACTGTCTGTGGTCCTATCTTGGCAATGCCAATTTAAATTTCAGTCTTGATGTTGTCAATAGTTGCTGGTTTGTTGTCCTTCACCAAACCCTAACAGATAACAGTCCAATCGTGTAAAATCGCAACTCTTTGGAGGTCAATTCACAACACCAATTGTACTGATTATTCGCTGTCGGAAGACGCGGTGCAACCAATCGATCGTGGCTGTCGTTGTATGGCAGATAGCCCCGTCCTGTTTTAACCAAATGTCAACCAAGTACTCAGCTTCAATTTCGCCAAAGAACCAATCAGCCAACATGGCTCTGTAGCGTACGCCTTCGACGGTTACGGCGGCTCCTTCTTCATTCATTCATACGGCGGCCGATGATGCCGCCGGACCGAAATCCGCACCTAAACAGTCACTTGTTTTTCATGCATTGGCTTCTCTTGCACGACGTATGGGTTTTCCGAACCCCAAGAACGACAATTCTGCTTAATAACATAGCCACCGAGGTGGATATGAGCTTCAACGAAATGAGCTTTTCAAATATCGTACCATTTGAGATAAGACCTACCACTTTGGAAGTAAATTTTTAATATTTCCCAGCATTGTTCAAGCGTTTAGCGACCCATTTCGTAAATTTTTAAGTGTTTACTAAATGTCTACTACTTCCAGAATCAAGTTTGACGTTTTAAACGTCAAATAATGGGTAGTTCAAAAAGAGAACGCTTATTTGACCACCCTGTACAAGTAATAGTTTCACTATTCCAAAAACCATTGATGCAATGTTTGCATGCTTCTGTTTGCCGAGTTCAGCAATGTTTAAAACATAAAATATGGATAAATTTTGTAAATGGCAAAATATTTTATCACGCATCAGGATATGGGATGACCGGATGTTCACGCGGCCATGCAGATCATGCACCTTTTTGTTGTTGTTAGGAGGCCCCAGGAGGCAGTCAGGAAGTGTTTACCGGGAAGTGAAACGCTACGTTCTTACCACCGTCGCCGTCGCGGCCAGTCGCTCCAAGGAAAACCAGCTCCATGAGAGCTCCACCGGCGGCGGAGGGGCACAGGCAGTCAACCTTGCGGCGCGCCCTCTGCCGGGCACCGACTGCGTCACTCGATAGCGTCACCGTGAGCAGGAAGAGAAGAATAATGGCTCGAGTGCAGCGGCGGCGTGTCGCTGTGACAGGTGGAAGCAGTCACCGCAATTTCTTAGCCGCAGCACGCCGCCACCACCACCACGGCCCATTTAAGGAAGTCGCCGAGCGCCTTTCAACGCAGACGCCGCGTGGACCGATTGGGTGTCCCTCCCGTGGTGCCTGGCTTCTTGGCGGTAACAATTAGCTGCTCTTTAGGTCCCTCGAGAGAGATAGCACGGTGATACCCGGAATAGTCGATAGAACTGGGGGGTGTGCACCGCGAGAAATTAATCAACTCTCGCGAGGTCACGCCGGGCGGTTGAATTATGAAAACCCGCCACCAATCAGTGCCATTGCCAATCTGACCACAAACCTTTAGTGCCCTTAGCGCATCCACTGACGCTTTAGAAAGTGTCCTTCGCTCACGCCCGGGGTTTGCCGGACAAGTTTGTCCTGAGTTTGAATGTCGTTTTTCAGTTCCAATCAGTCGGCTTATTTCGTTCCAGTTATAAACGTTAGTATGTTTCCAATTCATTAACATGTACAATCTCGGCTAGGGAACATGGCAGAATTGTAGAAATGCTGTATTTGTTTCATAGATAATATCCAAAACGCTACATCCCGTTGAATAGATCCAGCTCATAGAGGGTGGCCCATCGCGCTTTGAACTTCCAATTACTTGACGTTTAAGATGTCAAACTTTATTCTGAAATTAGTTGACGCAATTGGACGTATTACGATTAAAGAAAGCTGTGAAATATACAAAATTTATTCGTCAAAAGCACATTTCATTGAAGCTCATTTCGACCTCGGTGGCTATGTTAATAAGCAGAATTGTGAGTCGGAAATCCCACATATCGTGCAAGAGAAGCCAATGCACTCAAAATGAGTGACTGTTTGATACTGATTTTGGCTGATTGGTTCCTCGACGAAATTGAAGCTGTGAACTTGGACGGCATTTGGTTTCAACAAGACGGCGCTACGTGCCATACAGCGACAGCCACAATCGATATTTATGTTATACGAACAAACCAGCAACTATTGACAACCTCAAGACCCAAACTCAAGTTGCTATTGCCGAAATAGGATAAGATACAATCAAAAATGTACTCAAAAATAGGTCGACCGAATGGGCAACTGTCAAGCCAATCATGGTA
>NC_069145.1:35842693-35843985 GCF_943734635.1 Anopheles cruzii
TCAAAAATAGGTCGACCGAATGGGCAACTGTCAAGCCAATCATGGTAAACATTTGACTAACATTGTTTTACATAAAAAAATGTTAGGAATCCACCTTTCAAATAAAAGTTCAAGCATTGAAAACCCATATTAAACCGTTTTTGTTTTATAACCAAGCGGCAAAAAGAGTCCGGGCTGGGCCACCCTGTAGCTGTAACCAACGCTGTAGTCTTACTATGCCGCAGAATGAGATACGATACCGCCTCACATTTCTTCTAGGACCGGGACTACTTCTTCGCTCTGTCATGCATGCAATACTGTCAGCCACTTATTAATCTCCTGCAGAAAATACCATAAACACAAGCGTGACCTAAAAATAGTGCAGACCGGTCGGTGCTCATAAATAGCGAAGCACAGCAACTTGTTTTGTACCAGAAATGGGACAACATGCTGTGAATGTTCAGTCGGAAGTAAACGTAATAATGAGAAACTTTGTAATAGACCAATGAATGCGATGACTCCATATGAAGGCTCCATTTCTTCCCTGTAGTTCCTTGTTAGTGAATGGAAGGAATGTCGCGTAACAGATTCCGATGTTTTGATCCGAGGATGGTCCTCGCGAACGTTGGAAAAATTGTAAATTGAACGTTTAAATTATATGAAACTAATGTAGAATTAATAATAAAAGCGTGAAGCTTCCTATCAACCGGTGGTTAAAGAGCATATGACATTTTACACACCTTCAGGCCTTTAAAATAACGTTCGCTGACAGTTTTGACTTCAGTTGGCCCTGTTCGTAGTAAAAATCTGCACTTATGCTTCGCGACGTGCCCGTGTTGCCGAAATGGATTGCTCTTATTCGTGGCCTATTCGGCAAGAGATTCGCTAAATTATGTAAATGCATGTTGTGGAACCGATCCGTGCCTCTCGCATGTGTTGCTCATTTCTCACTTTTCTCTTCTTTTTCTCCGCGCTGCGTCTCCACACGCCACGCTGCGGCTGCAATATTTCAATTACGCGTCGGTGGCTGGCGGGTCTTCGATATTGAAATTCCCGCTGCATTCTCGAAACGAAGCGATGCCAAGCTGCAGTAAATTCGAGCACCTCGGCCATCGCTCTATCGGTGTTCAGCGGGCATTGTAATCAACAACGGGGCCCGCAACAGCAGCAGCAGCAGCAGAAGGAGAGCGCGACCAGAATTGGCAACAGGCTCCGGCTCCGGGACCCGCTCGAGTCGACAGCATGTGCCGCGCGGCTGCGAATGATTCGCTTTTATTTTCGATATGAAAAATATGCTGCCAAACCGGTTTACC